>NC_056731.1:1780413714-1780476214 GCF_019279795.1 Protopterus annectens
GGGGATAACTATACATTTCTTGGCATTGAGCTTGAGCCCATGGCTCTGGCACCAAGCATCTGTTTCTGTAAGGCCCTTTTGCAGAGTATCCACATCATTTGGGGATTCAATAATGGCTCCCAGTTTGCAGTCATCTGCGAACTTAGTTAGCCAGAGTCCCTCAGTGTTGGCCTGTACTTCAGAGAAGTAGATGCCAAACAAGAGAGGTCTCAGGACTGAACCCTGAGGTACTCCACTTGTCACTTGTCTGCAGCTGGATTTGGAGTCAGCAACTTTTACAGTGTGGGTTCTGTCAGTAAGCCATTTTGCAACCCATCGAGTGATGTAGGGATTAATGCCCAGCTTAGTAAGTTTACCTATGATTCCAGAGTGGGGGATGGTGTCAAAGATCTTGGCAAGGTCCAGATAGGCTGTGTGGACTGCCTTACCCTCGTCCACATCTCTGGAGACTGATTCAAAGAAGTCAATAAGGTTCAAGAGACAAGATCAGCCCTTCACGAACCCAAACTGGGTGGGGTCCAGTGTTTTAAGGTTGCCAATGTCTTTGTTTATAAGTTCCATGATAATACGTTCCATGGCCTTGCAGATCAGGCTCGTCAGATTGATGGGGTGGTAGTTCCCAGGATCCAAGGTGGATCCCCTCTTGTGGAGTGGGATAACTGTAGCTGTGTGCCACTCAGTGGGCACGAAGCCTGAGGTGAGGGTATGATTAAACATGACACTTAGGTGAGGTGCCAGTTCATTTTGTAGTTCATGTAGTACACAGCCTGGGATGTGAGCTTGGTGCTTGCTCTTCTTTTGTCAGCCACTGGTTCTTGAAGCACAAAAAGGAAACTCATTTTAGTAAAATATGAATAACACAGAGAATAGAACAATCCCAACATAGACATAATCATTATATATATATATATATATATATATATATATATATATATATATATATAAAAAAAAAAAACAGAAGAAATCTGTTATTTGTGATACCTCCTTTATTGAAATAATTTGCATAAATGACTATTCAGATGATTTTACATAGAAAATGCACATTAATGAAACATGGCAGTGACATCAACTGCTGGCAAAAAGCTATTCTCACAGTAAACAAATTTTACTACAAGACTAGCTTACACTGGCCTTGAAGACCTTTGCAGCCTAACTAAACCATTGTGACATAATGTCCAGTAAAAGGTTATGATTATTTACAGATATATAAGCTGCTGATGTCTTGCAAACAAATCCTCTCTATTTATTGTTATCTTTAGACTTCCATTTTTCCTATCATTCAATTTCTCTTTTATGTCTGTCTTCAATGGCTCCATTCCTTCATCTAACTAGCCTATTCATTTCTTTTTCAGGATTAAAAGCCCTGCAGCTCATTCATTTCATGTATAGAAGGTCAGTGCATTCATTCCCCTGGAGAGGAGAGAGTCAGGCCATAGATAACAGGCCAGACTGCCAGAACTGGGTGTATTCCCTCCCTTAGAGCTCCTAACCTCATTGTTGGCTCACTAGAGGTCTGCTGACATCTGTGAAGAGTATTTGTGTGGAGCTAATGCCGGGGCCTAGGCCATACATGCTCGGATGCCTCAAGCTCAGCTCGTGCAGCTCTTAAAGCACCCAGTAGCTATCATGCACATCCTTCCCACAGGACACACTTACATACTAGTAATGGCTTCTTACTCCTATCCTTCCCAGTCGCTTCTTCTAGGACATCTGGGTCATACATAGTGGACATCTCCCAACTGCTCTTGATCCTTTTTTTTTTCTTTAAGTATCACTAAAGAACACTAGCTCCATGTAAGCAAAGAAAATGTCCTATTGATGAAGAAAACCCTATTAATATTTCTGAAAAGGACATGTGGAAGGATGACAAAGAAATATTCAAGAATTCCTTTCTATTATATAAATTCTGTATGTCCTATGATTTTTAAGAACAAATAACATTTCACTGGATGATTATTTCTATGTGCATTTTATAGACTAGAGTACTTCCAGTTAATTTCTTCTGCAAATATTATAATTCTTTTGAGCAGAGGAAATTACTTATTCTATATGTTAATTTTTGCTGGAAACTTTATATGGTGTGGTATGATATGATATGATATCAAGTCATATAATGTTAGAGTCCAGTTGTGGAGGATGATTTGACCAAGCTATTCTTAGACAATTTACTTATCCAAATGCAAAAATAAACTTAGCAATAATGGACCTGAGTGGACATCTCAACTTGGATTGTGGTGTCAACAAGGCTGTATAGGCCCTTTCAGTAGAACAAAAGCATTGCTTAAGCTTCAGTATTTTTGGAAGCTATGCATTTAGAACACTAATCATATTATTCCCTTACATCATCTAATAAACTCAATATATTCTAAGATCTTTTCTGCATTAGCTATTCCTAAAGCACCTACTTTTTCTTAAAGCCAGAGATTTTGTTTTAGTAAGAATTCTGCTTGGTATTTTCCCTATCCCTGCTTTCCTTCCATGCTGTTTAGGGATGCCTCGTTGTTACTCATCTAAATGTCTTGATGTACATAATATATTTTAATAGCTCAATCTCTTTAAGATTCTCATGTACAAAGTCTGAGTTAGTGTCCAGTTTAGCAAATTTTAAGGGCATTGTTGAAAACTAATTGTTGAAAATTCTTTTCAAGTGTAGCCTCCTTTAAGGAGAAATTTAGAAGACCTCATTTCTCTAAAATATTGAACTATTGATTTTGACAGGAAAATTACTATATTTCACAATCTATATATCCAAAAGAACACTATATGCACATAGTACTGTAATCCAAAAAAATCATTTTGGATAAAGCTGAGTAAGGTTTTCTGCTCAGAAGTTAGTTCAGACTGTATGGTAAGAAAAGGGTACTGTTACCACTCTGCCATCTTAACTCTGCCATGCTTAAACTGTGTATTATTAATACCTGTTCCATTCTATAAGACATGCAAAGCACATTCCTCATTATTCATCACTCCCCCATGAGATATTGGGAGTTTATATTAATGAAAGTTTATTGCAACATGTATCTGCCATGAAATCATTTGCATATTTGTCTTCTGTTTACAAACTGTAAAATGCTGCATCTCTGGATACATTTGGCATTGTCTGCTTGCCATACATGGAGTTTACACACACATAGTGTTACTGCTATAATGGCTGCAGACATGTGGGCCTGTAACAAGAAGGTAGTGGCTTTGCATGTTTTTGTGAGTGTAATTGGAGTCAGCCTACTAATGTCAGATTTCAACTCATGTTGATATTGTCTGGGTTACACACCCAAATGCTCTTGCAAGTCATGATGTGTGATTCTCAAAGGTATATGCAAAACTTAAAGATTATTTCCTTTTTTGAACAAATTTTTCCATCATATTTTCATGGCATATGTTATACATAAAAATCCCTACTTTTATTTCAGTAATTAAATATATATTATGCCTTTATAGCTATTTTAAACTATGTGTGTATTATTATTAGCATTTATTTTAGTTTAACAGTGTTTTCTATAATATTATTAAAGTCAGGTAAGACACTACACTTACATGATATAAGGCAAGGCATAATAAAGAGGCAGGTAGGGACCATACCTTTAAATTCTATGTTATTCAGATCATTTTCCAAGGTTTTAGAGGAGGAGATTTGATTAACAAGACATTAGAGAGTGAAACTAAATGGATTATTAGATGGAGGTCGGATATGTTACCGGGCCTCAATGATAAGGTGCAGATCAAACCTTTTCTGAAAAGCAGAAGATTGCGTAGAGTGAAATATTAGATAGTCTTCAATATAATGTAACATAACTGGTTTTTAACTATCAACATTTAGAGATTTTAGAGTTTTAGGTCCACCTATATATGATATATATGTTTTATTGGAACAGTGTAGTAAATACATTATATCATTTACACTTGTTGTTTGTATTGTTGATTTGAATGTTGTAGGTAGCCGCTTGATACACACCCCATTATGTTTTTAATAACTTAGCTGGGGGATCTTTTAATGTGACATGACACAATAGGACGCTGTTAACATGTAGTATTTTGTAGTTTGTTGTTATTATTATCATTATTATTGTTTTTATTAATTTCCAGTTAGGTCATACATATCATTATATGTGCATAAATTATTAGGTTTTATTTTGTGCATGTGATGGATATATCCATATCTCTAGGGAGATTGATTAGCACAAGATATGTTTTTTAGTCCTTGAGTAATATTTCATCATTTGTCAGTCAGTTTTCTATCTGACATGTACATATGTGTGTGATTTCACTCAATTTGTGAAATATGGAATTTTTAAACGCATCTTCCTTTTGACATATGTTGACATTTCTTTTTGTTAGTAGAAATAACTAGTTCCAGTACACTTATGTAGAAGTTGCTGTTTTTTAATCTATATTTATGCTGGTCCTTAGGTTGCTGGCAGGCATCGTGGACTGTACTTACGATTCTGCATTACTTACGATATATTGCTTTAAGAGTTCAATTAGTGATGCTGTCTTTGACCAATGAAAAACCATACAATGCTTTATAATGAATTTTAAATGTTTTGTACTTGTTTTAAGAGTCTGAAGAAGCCTTGTGGCGAAAGCGCTCACTCTGTTTTGGAATAAATGACTTTCTTGAGCCTACAGATGTGCATATAGTGCTTTATTTATTGGAACATTTTCAGCGTTCTATTGCCGTCAGGGGACTACGCTTACTGTGATTTGTTATATCCTTTTGGTTTCGTTGCGTGGGTCCCTGTCTCTCTGAGTGGCTGCCTTGCATTTGGATTGTGTACATGATATAATTTGATTGCAATCATTTTGGTGTACTAGTCCTTGAAAACTGCCAAAGGGCAAAATGCTAATAGACTCTTTTAAAATTGTCTTCTATTTTTGTTACTTTGCATATGTTTTTCAATTTACTAGTCCTCAGTGATAGTGTCACTTACTTTTACTTTTTAATCAAATATGGAGAAAGACAGATTTCAGTGCTATGCTACATGAACTAATAACTTACTACAAACTGAGAACTAAAGACACAAGCTAATCAATGGATGAGAGAAAGTGAGAATGGTTTGCCCCTTTATTAGGTCCATTCTGTTATCATTTTTAGTCTACTCTGGGCCATTGGGAGTCAGAGGTTTTTGTGTAAAGCAATGGCTACGGGAAAGGGTTACAATGAAGACCAACAGTAATAGACAGAAGGCCAGTTCATCACAGGATGCATGCATTTGTTCATTTACATATTGTATGCATATATCTATATCTATATCTATACACACACACACACACATATATATATATATATATATATATATATATTTTAAGTAATTATTTTATATATATATATATATATATATATATATATATATATATATATATATATATATATAGTTTACAGGACCATCGTTTCAACTACAGCTTGCATTTGGGATGTGATATGAAACTGCAGGTCCTTTAAAAATCCATTGAGGACAAGACCATGCTTACCCCAGACAGAAGGCACATCAACTTGGAATTGAACCAGAGAACCAAGACAACAAATCAAACTTGCAAATATGATTTGTTCAATTTCAGGTGCTATATCACCATTTTTTTGAAAAGACACACTCTCATAAATTTTAAATAAGATACCCCAAGAAACATTTGCGTTATAGTGTTAATGATATCTACTTATTTTCTTAGTTTTATTTACTGATGGAAGAAGTCTGACTGGGTATAGAACCATTTTTCAGTGCAGAGCTAGGGAGAAAAGCTCCATTGGTAGAATGCTATATGGGAAACAATGTAAATTAACACAGGTGAATTAAAATAGTGCCATCTTTGACAGTGTAGCATTAGAAAATGATACATAGTAGCATAATAAATGAGCTCAAATTACATAAAAGCATAACCAATAAAAGTAAACATTTGCACTGGTACAATATACTCAGACAAGTACAAACATAATATCATGTTGAAATTAAATATATTACATACAAGCATTAGTAGTGGAACATCTACAAACATGGATATGCAGGAGTGAACATATGGATACCTGTATTAAAGATGCAGTTTGACAAGTTATTCAGGTTGCATTAAGATACTTTACCCTTTACGGGAAGGGGTCATTAGTAACAAGTTACAGGCATAGACTATTGCAAGTGACTGAGGGATGCATGAATGGAGGCTTTGTGGAGGTCATTTATGATGAAATTAAATAGTGGGAGTCCTAGTATAGACACTTCAGGTGCCCTAACATTGAATAAAAGAAAGGAAGATAGAGTGCCACTTTATAGTTTGCTTTCTATTAGTTAAATAGCTGTTGAAACATTGGAGGCTGGAATGTGAAAGACCTACACACTGTAGTTTGTGGAGTAGTTTATCATGTGAGACAGTGTCAAAAGCCTTTGACAGCTCAAAGAATAGTGAGGAAACATTTTTTTTGTTTACATTAAGGTTCATTGTATTCAGTCTGACTGAATGCTTGACTGGCATAACTCTTGGGGAGTTTTATCAGTCAAACATTTTGCATTATGTGGGTTTCATAAATGATGTTTTTCTGGTTTAGCTTGGCAGTCTTACTTGCTTACAACAGCTTCATAATTTTGGGGATTTTTTTGGAATCTGCTACTACTTTTCCTAAATTTGAATTGAAGTATTTGGAGCAGGCTATTGAGTTTTAAGATGTTATGGTCACTAGATACCTTAACATGCTGCATACTGCTGTTTGCAAATAGACTTGTAAGAAAAATGCCTATTCAATCACAAAAGCAGGAATCCTAAAAGTCTTTTTATTAACAGTGTAGAATGAATTAAATTAAATGGATGCTGAGATTAATGGCTTTTGAAGTGATCACAGGGAATAATTCCTGGATGTGAAGGTATAAGTATTATGCAAGAGGGAGGATAAATCCAGGCCATTTTGTGGCCACAAAAACAGAAATTGATATGGGAAGTGGCTGATGATTTACACCTCCCATTAAGTCATTCTAGGGAGGTTGTAGAAATCCATGATATATTGTAATTAGAAAGAAATGGAATATTCTTAACATAGATGCCACATTTATTAGAGTGGTTGGTAATATTTCAAAATTTGTTTTAAATTCATTTTAGGGATGTTGGAGAAATCTGTGATATAATTAGAAGGAATTGGAATATTCTTACCATAGATGCCACATTGATTAGAGTGGTTGGTAATATTTCAAAATCTGCTTTTAAGAATACAAAACAATTGTTAAAAAAGAGGTTGTGTTATAAGACAAATCCATGTACTATCAAGTTAGACAAAAAAGGCACTTTTTTAAGTAATTATTATTCTATATGTATCATTGTTAATAGCACATGGAGCTTCACTCATTTAGAAATAGGCAGTGTATATATATTTTAGCTTTGTGCTTAATGTACTGCTAAATACCTTGTATGTTTATCTCTTTGTCAGGCACGCCACACCATTCCTACTATGTGCGTAAAATGAATCATACGTTATAAGAATGTATATATGAAGATGTCTCTGACATTAATAAGAGGAAATGCACAAATGCATTAGCAAGGCATGCTATAGATGGGCAAACAGCATATGTTTAAATTTTAAGCTTTGGAATTGGCTCAGCCAAATTCATGAACTGGAGACCTTATGAACCACACTGAAGTAGTAGAGTGCAAATGCTTTTTGGACTCAAAGCTTAGAGACATTGCAAGTTAAAGGATAATGTACCCTTGAAAAAAATGTTAAAAGTGGGTTGAAGAATTAAATATTTAAATAAATATTGATTTGATATGCCATTAAACATGTGATTTGATTGCCTTTTTATTGGAGAATGCGTTTTTGGCTATCTGTAATTGCCTGAAGAATTTTGAGCAAAAATTAATTTGCATTGTAATTTTGTCATTAAAGGTTTATTTTATTAGTATGGTGGATTTAGTCACATTTTCTATCAAGTTTATTTTTTATACTTGGCTTTTTATTTTGCTTGTGCGCTCTTGTTAGTTTCAAAATGAATGTGCTTATTTGTGTGAGAGATATGAAGCAAATTATCTTTCGAAAAGCATTATTTAGTGAAGCCAGTTTGCAATTTATTTTGGAGGGTGGTCATTTGGTTGCTGAATCGTGGTAGTGAAAGAATATCGGCATGCATGGCTGCATTTGTTGGGACACATCTATGGATAGATAATTCATGAAGAAAGGGAACATGAAAGGTCCACATACAGATTAATGGTTTATAGTATTGTTTCAATGTACTTAAAAGCCAAATTGTTTTTAATGCAGTGCCCCTGTTATATTCTTTTTTTATTTTATGCTCTTGCCCACAGCTGCCCATCTTGTCAACACAGTGTAAAAATGTTAAAGCACAGCTTCATAAATGACAGCTTTGACCCATGTATGTCATATTGTAAGGCAGCTAAGAACATTTCTGCATTTCCATGGGAAATAACACTTGTTAACTTCAGACCTTCAAACAACAAAGATTCTAATATACAAACTTATTTTCCGGAACAGTGTCCTCATCTCATTCAAACGAAAAACAAAAGTAGACCAGCAAAAGCAGACACAGATGTGAAAAATAAATCAGTCCTTTATTAACAGACCAGTTTCGGCATAAAATGCCTTCTTCAGTGCAGGACAAACAAAAAAATGCCCTGTTAACATATGTAATATATACAAAATGTAAACCAATAGGCAGACAGAAATCATGAATATTCATGAAACAATGAAAATGTGAAATGCAACCAAAGCCTAAAGAGTTTCTTCATACAAAAACAAAACTAATATTAAAAAAGTCAGTATAACACCCAAAATTATTCCTGGGACCCAAATATTGTGGAAAACATAAGACATCCTGAAACTTAATGTATTCACAAATGGGAATTAATATAAAAACCAAAATAGCACCGGGGTGCTAAATAGGAAGATTTAAACATATTTGCTGAAAGGAATGCACCAAAAAATGAACTGATACCAGTGGTGAACTATTATGAACCATGTAAAAATAAAAATATACAAGTTGCTAGTAAAATATTCATCATGGTAATAATGAAAAATAAACATCCACAAAGCTGTCATGCCTCGGATATATTCATCATAATAAATGATGAAAAAAACACAGAATGAAATGCAATATCAATGTATCAAAACTGAGGAACTGCAGATATTCAAAATATGAGACTGAACATATAATATCCATCAGTGTTATAAGCTGAGAGACCCAGTATAAAAAAAACAACTACAGATGATCATTGAGACCAGGAGAAAAAAGGCCCCCTAAAGTAATTATCCAGTATTTCTCTTTGTGATCCAAGAGACCATGCCAACCCTGTTTATGGCTACGATCGCCTGTAATACGATCAATAATCATAAAACTGAATTTGACCTGCAGATGTTTGAGAGTATGTTGGTACAAAGCACTAGTAGATTTGTGATTCTTAATATCACTGCGATGTTCATTCATTCTAGATCTAAGGGGCCTAGAAGTCTGGCCCACATAGAACGCACCGCAGTAGCAGGTTGCTAGGTACACAACCCAATCACTACCACAGTTACCATATGTTTTGATGTTATATATTTGGCTGGTATTGCGACTTGAAAATTCCTTAGATTTGTTCATCAGTGAACATGACCCACAATGGCCACAGGGAAAAGAACCAAATAACTCTTCCCCATGTAATGTAAGTTGTTTATGGGTAGTACCCCCACTACCTATGTGTTTGTAATAAGATAAGTAAGAACCCAATGTTTTGCCTCGTTTATAAGCAAAACGACATTGTTGCCCCAAAAGTGACCTCAAATGATCATTGGCAAGCAAGATATTCCAATGTTTGTTGATGGTATTCCTTATCATGTTGATATTTCTACCATAGGTAGTGATAAATCGTATAGGGGTTCCCAATGTAGTGTTTTTCTCCATTTTGTATTCCAACAACTTATCCCAGTTCATTCGGTTGACCCTGCATCTGGCTAAGTTAATATCTTTGTTGTCATAACCCCTGCTGGCAAATCTATTACATAAGTCCATGCTGGCTAATTCATATTCAGCATCCTTAGAACTAAGGCGCTTAATATGCATGAATTGTGACACTGGAATACTCCTGATAGTGTGGCGTGGGTGCATGCTGGAAGCATGTAACAAGGTGTTATATTGTGGGTACTTACGAAAAACCTTACTGGATAATGTGAGGTCCTGGTTTTTGGAGACAGTAACATCCAAAAAATTGATCGTATTCTGATCGTATGACAATGAAAATTCCAGTTCCCATATGTTACTATTAAGGTATTCAACAAATTCACGTAAGTAACCCAAATCCACACGCCACACTAACCAGCAGTCATCCAGATAACGTCGCCAGATGTCCATTTCAACCTGATAAATGTTGTGTAAGTTATCATAAATCATGTACTCCTCAAAATAAGCCATGAAAAGGTCAGCATAAATAGGAGCGAAAGACGCTCCCATAGCTGTACCTTGCAATTGCCAATAACACTGGCCTTGAAAATACAGCACATTTTTATTGAGTACATGTTCTGACAAACAAATGAGTAGAGTATTGAACCCGGGTGAATACAAATTTGCCCTGTTAAGCCAATATTGAAGAGATTGTAAGCCTGCCCAATGTGGAATACTGGTGTATAAGGCCTTAACGTCTAAGGTACACATATACCATCCTGGTTCTAACTGGGTATCCTGGATAATCTGTAAGAATTGGGTTGTGTCCTGCAACCTGGCCCTAATCAAACCCAGCAAAGGTTTTAGGTATTTCGTGAGAAAGGCCGATAGAGGTTCCATAAGTGATCCTATTCCAGAGACAATAAGTCTACCAGGAGGTTTATTAAGTGATTTATGAATCTTTGGCAAAAGATATAAAATCTGTTTACAAGGTTCTGAAACAGTCAAAGACGAAAGACATTTTTTGTTAATAATCCCCTCCTCAAAAGCAAGCTTTAGAAAAGAATCAATTTCTTCTTTGAAGTGAGGTGTGGGATCTATAGACATATGCATGTAACAGGTTTTATCTGATAGTTGTGACAACCCCTCCTGTATGTAATCATCTGTATTAAGAACCACCACAGCACCTCCCTTATCAGCTGAAAGTACTGTTATTTCCTTGTTATTACGTAGTTGATCCAAAGCCAACCTATCACCTGAAGTGAGATTATTTTGTAACATAATATGACCATAATTCTCAAAATGGAGGTCCCTCAATATAGAATCCATAAAAATGGAGACATGTTTATTCATAGGTGGTTGAAACAACGATCTACCAAACCTAAATTCATCTGATACCTGTGACCTGTCATCAGCAAAAAACAATTTTAAATTAAGGTTACGACAAAAAAACTGCAAATCCTGGATAATATGATATTCTTGGGAGACAAAAGCTGGTATATAATTAAGTCCCTTATTCAATAAGGCTGTTTGTTCCTCAGATAGCAAAGTTCTGGAAAGATTCAATACATTCTGGTTAGGTACCTGGGCTGAAACTAGCTCAGAAAATTGTTCAGTAGACCCTGAAAGGAGACATTCTGAAGTTCTTTTCCTGTGCTTCCTGCCCCCCCGATGCCTTGTGCCCCTTCTAAAGGGATATTTCTATTACTTTTCTTTCTGTTTGGTGAACCCCTATCAGAAGCCCCCTCACTATCTGTGAGGGAGGAATCATCCCCTGAAGTACTATTAAAGGAACTATCCCTATTTTTCAAAATGGATCGAGGTCTCTTTTTGGTACGACTGGGCCCTGACCTTGTTTGGTTCGTGTCAGCAAATCTAACAGACCGACTGAACTCAAATGGTCTACCCCTTTGATAATCCGAAAAGTCCCTGTGAAATTTTTTAATTTTACGTTCCTTAATAATCTTCTCATGTTCAGTCAGGTCTTGTGAAAGTTTTTTAATATTATCTTGATATTTCAAAGAAGATTCAAATTTGCTAACATCCGAACATAATGTCTTAATCTCTTGTATATTCATATCAACAGTCCTTTCATAATACTGTAATAATATATTCACAAATGACATGGACCCCATCTGTAATGCTTCTTTCCAGTCTTGATTCAGCTTATCATCCGGTCTCCCCACTAAGGGTTGGAGACGTATTCTGAGTCCCCTGGGGGCCATCTTCTGAATGGAATATGCTCTAAATAATTTTAGATGCCAAATATTGGATCTGAGTGTTTTAAATGCCTTTGTAAGAGAATGAAAAAACATATCACAATCCACAGTCAGTGGTTGTTCAATAGTGTCCGGATCATTGCTTGGTGGGGTGTTGATCCCAAAAACACCTATATCCTGCCTATCAGCACATAATCCGGACAAAATGCTATTCAGGTCCATGCTTTGAATAAAGGTGGGATAAACCCACGTTACAAGGGACAATAAGAGAATGATATATCAGGTATTGTTGATAATAATTTATTAAAAACCCCAGGCATACCAAAAAGTGATAGATTCCTCAAATGGACAATGTTCCAAATTCAAACCTATAATCCCAATATAGGGCACAAGAGCCAAATGAACGGACAGGAAGCACACCACAATTCAAAAACAAATTGGAAAACTAATCAAATTCCATATAAAAAGACTAAACTAGTCAACACAAAAAGTGTACATCTAACCAGTGGTTTAGAAATGACAGATGTCAATTGTTACGTCCCAGTTATTAATGATCCACTCAAATGAGATTCAACACACAAGACAGTAAATAACCATGAATGGATAATCTATCCATTTATTCTGTGGAACCGAGCAGTAGAAGTGAATCCATAAAAACAAAAAGAATAGTTAACATCAATCAAACTGTTTATGACCATGTATCAGGGACTGTAAGGAATTCAAATAAGAATATAATAGTCAGGTCTTGTGAATACCAAAGGTAGTTTCTTTACTCACCAGTGGGAGTGGGGAGTACTGAGCTGCTTGTTTGTCCTCAGAGGAGTGGTTAGAAGCAGCAACTAGTAATTAGTCGGCCATTTTGGGTCATTTCCTGTTTTTTCCAGCCCCCTGCTATAAAGCACGCTTTGGCAGGCTTTTCTGGCATTAGAGAACTAGGCATAGCTCCTCGTGGTCCCCTGCAGAGTTCCTAAGCCAGCAGAGAGCAGAAAAAGCAACTTTCTTGATCATAAGTATTTTTAAACTTTTTAGTTTGCATTTTTCGATCTTTTGAGATTTTCACTACTGTTTGTGCCTATATTACTGTTTTATTACCTTATTTTCCTGTTTTTGTGAGCTTATATTGTTGATTGCACTTGTGGGCTAAAGTATTGCTTAGTAACAAACAGGCTGATACACTCAAGTGTACCAGCCTTTGGTAGCAATCTAGTCGAAAACAAAGCATTTACTGCATTTTTTCTGTCTGTTTGCAAAAAACAACAAAAAAATATTTCTCCTTTCCTAAACTTTCCTAGTTAGTTGTTCCAGTGATCAGATTTTGCTGATCCCTGGGCTTTGTATTTGGTTTCTGTGTTCCTCCATTTTCTTGTGTGGCCAGAGGTAGTTTCTTTACTCACCAGTGGGAGTGGGGAGTACTGAGCTGCTTGTTTGTCCTCAGAGGAGTGGTTAGAAGCAGCAACTAGTAATTTGTCGGCCATTTTGGGTCATTTCCTGTTTTTCCAGCCCCTGCTATAAAGCACGCTAGCGTGGAGCTGCTACCTGCACACTAGGGCAGTTAATCAGATTTAAACTATTAGGGCTACCTAAAGTCCACTCTTCAAATTTTCCCTTAAAACTACCTTCCTCAAAGTATACTACTGTTCTATTTAGTGTATCCTACAACTATAAATTATCTCTACTTGACTCCCAAGTAGACTATTCTCTATCTGTATAGCGAAGCACTTGCTCCTACAGTACTTATCACCTCGATACAGCACTCTTCTTATAGAAAGTACCCCAAAAAAGCAAACCCCATTTCTCGGTCACCCAGAACCTTTTCTTAAGTTTTTCTGTCTATTCCTTCTAGCATGTCGAGGGATCAGTTGCTAATGTCCTCTCCTGCTCAGCTGGTGAACCTGGGAATATTGAGGCAATGTTACAATTGCCTCATGTACACAGACAACCCTCTCCTCCTCCCACAAAACACAAATACATGCGAGAGATGCAACTATATGGCCAAACTGGAGGCTGAGCTCTCTCAACATAGGACTGGCACGACCAGACAGGAGGAGAAGGTAACCACACACACTATAGACCCAGTCTCACATAATACCATCACAACCTCAAATCATACACATAAACACACAAAGACATACTTGGAGGCTCTGATCAAAAATCTACCAAAACAGCAGAGGCCACCAAAGCAGACACCCAAACAACTACCACCTCAGAACACAACACCTGCAACACATAGACCACACAGTCAGAGTGTCAAGCAGTCACAGCCCTTAATGCCAAACACAATGCCAGACACACTAGTCATTGGTGACTCCATAGTCAGACACACTGATGTCCCGCTCACCAGACTGAGTAAGGAGAAGGTCACAGTAAGCTGCCTGTCGGGTGCTAGAATCCGCCACATAATGCATGCACTCAGGTCTCTCAACAGCAGGTACAAGTACGACTCAATCATTGTCCACGCTAGTGTTAACGACCTGAGACGTACCTCCTTGGACTACATGAAAAGAGACATAGAGGAGCTCTCTGATTATGTAGCCCAAGCAGGTATGACCCTGACCTTGAGCAGTATCCTACCTTCACCAAGAATGATGCCACAATACAGAGATAAGATGATCAGCTTTAACAACTCTGGTGTCATTCAAAGGGGATCCAATGTCTGTCTGCCTGGGATGACATGCTGGACAAGCCACGCTGCTTCGCAAGGGACAGCTTGCACTTGTCACCCCTGGGATTCCAGTTTTTGGCAAAGGCTCTTGCCACCCCCATAGTGCCTTTTTTAGGCAAGGCTCAAATTCTAAACCTACCACCCTAGAACAAAACAAAGAAAAAAAACTAAGGGTAATGCTGCTCAATGCCAGAAGTCTCAACCTCAAGATGCACGCACTCGAGGCCCTTCTCAGTATGGAGAACATCGATGTCTGTGCTGTGACAGAAACCTGGTTCAAGGCTCCTGAGAGCACCCCAACACTGTCAGGTTTTACCTCATATCATGCTCCGCCCCAAAACCCGGACAATACCAAGAAAGGAGGAGGGGTATCCATATTCATCAAGGACACCCACACCTCAAGATTGGTGGCATCGCACGATGCATCGGAAACCATCCAGGTGCAATTAACCATAGGCAAGACTGCTCTGCAATTTGTAGCATGTTACAGGCCACCCTCGCAAACTCAGGAACCTCATATGGCCTTCCTGAAAACACTGAAGGGGATAAATGTATCTCCTAACACCATCATACTAGGTGACTTCAACTACCCTAATATAGACTGGGAACACTACTCAAGCCCAAACACTCTAGCCCAAAAGTTCCTGGAATTCATAAACTCAAATGCCATGGAACAACTAGTCACCATCCCCACAAGAGGAGAAAACATACTTGATCTCATCATCACGAACATGGGAGCACAATGTTCAACTGAAGTATACCCTCACTGGTGAGATCTGATCACAAACTAATCTCACTGGAGGTCCTCATCCCGCCCCACCAAAATGAAAAGACCACAGTAAAGAACTTCTCAAAGCTGACTTCACACTTCTAAAGACTAGTGTGGTCTCCTTTAAGGCCCCTGAGCTGGCGGTTAACATTACTCAAACCGCTGAATCACTTACAAATGCCTTCTACCAGCACCTGCAGGGCTGCATGGATCAGGCAATCCCAAGCAAAACAAAGACTCTTTGTACCAAAGGCAAGCGTCCAGTCTGGTGGACCCCAGCCATAAACAAACTCTACAACAAAAGGAGAAAGCTACTACAAGATAGAGCAAAATCCTTAAAAGGTAAGACACCGCTGATCACTATAAGTAAAAAGCTAAGAGCTCTCATAAAATCATCCAAAGCTAATTTTGAGAAAAATAGCTAAGGACTCTAAAGACAACCATAAGGCATTCTTTAGCTATGTCAGAAACCTAGGAGGAAACTCCCAGATATGCTCAGAATTAGTTCAAAATGATGTGAAGATTACTGATCCTACAGACATTGCCAACATACTGGTTGACAGGTTCAGTGCAAACTTCTCCCTCCCCTAAAGGAGAGATATCTATACCAAATGATTGTAGCCCCCCCAAACATCTCTAACGCCCAGGTGAGAACTGCTCTCTCCAAGGCAAAGAACACAGCATCCATGGGACCTGCAGGTGTCCCCGGCTGTGTGCTCCATGAACTCAACGAGGAATTAAACCCACAGTTAGGACAGCTGTTTAATCTTAGTCTCACCTCTGGATGCATCCAGGGGAGTGGCGACAGCCACTGTGGTCCCACTCCACAAAGGCGGTGCCTCCACCGACCCTGGAAATTACTGTCCCATTAGCTTGACAAGCCTTATCTGCAAAGCCATGGAGAGGATCATAATGGATCTCATAAATAAAGACATAGGGAACTTGCAGACTTTGGATCCATCCCAGTTTGGCTTTGTCAAAGGCAGATCATGCCTTTTAAACTTGGTTGACTTTTTCAAACAGTCACCAAGGCCATTGACGAGGAAAGGCAGTCCATACAGCCTACCTAGACCTGGCAAGGCTTTTGATACAATACCTCACTCGGGTATCATTGAAAAACTCATCAACTTAAATGTAAACCCATACATTACAAGATGGGTTGCAAACTGGCTGAGTGACAGAACCCACAGGGTCAGAGTTGCTGGCGCCATGTCAGACTCAAAGCCTGTCACAAGTGGTGTCCCACAGGGCTCAGTCCTGGGCCCACTCTTGTTTGGCATCTACTTTTCTGAAGTACAAGCAAACACAGGAGGGTTATGGCTGACAAAGTTTGCAGATGACTGCAAACCCGTAGTTGAAAACACATCCGACACAGATATCCTTCAGAAGGGTCTCACAGAAATGGATAACTGGTGCCAGAGCCATGGCCTAAAGTTAAATGCCAAGAAATGCATAGTCATACCCTTCGGGAAAAATAAGGTTACCCCTAGCTACCATATAGGTGGCAATCCCTGAACACAGAAGAAGTTATTAGGGACCTGGGAACCCAGGTTGACAGTAGCCTTTCATTCGACACTCATATTGCTAAAGTAGTTAGGAAGACCTTCTACATTGCCCACCTTATCATGAAGGGATTCACATCTAGATCAAGGGAAGTCATAGTCTCCCTATACTCATCACTCATCAGACCAATGATCGAAAGTACAATGCCCCATTCGAATGTATCTGACCCGACACTTGCAGCAGCTGGAGAGGCCACAAAAGTTCCTCACCAAAAGGATAAAGGGTCTCAAAAATCTGTCTTATGCTGCCCGACTGAAAGAACTCCAGTTATATTCAGTTGCTTACCGCTTGCTCAGAGGTGACCTATGCCTGACATACAAGGCCATGTCAAACCCAGATTTGATGAACATGCTTCATCTCAAAAAATCTAGATCCCTCAGAGCCACAAGGGCGGGAGACTTAAACCTCAACACTGTTATTAATAGGACGTGCTGGAGGGATAGATTCATCACCCAAAGACTCCCTATGCTGTGGAACAAAATCCCGGTTTATGTGAGGCAGAGCACCTCGCTGGTCTTGTTCAAGAGGAATCTTGACCAATGGATGGGAGATCGCAGATACACCCCAGGGGTTACCTCAGTGTCACTGCTCGACAGAGGCACAGCAAAATAATGGGCATAGTTTCTCCAAACTAAAGGGGTGGCGTAAGCCACAAAACTATGGGCTAGGCTTATAAATGCCCTCGGGCAGATAGCCTAGTATGAACCTATGAACCTATGAACCTAATAGTCTAGTGTCCTAAATTAGAAATTAGGATATAGCTTAAAGTATCTTAATAATGAAAAATATTAAATGATACAACATATTCATGATTTCTGTCTGCCTATTGGTTTACATTTTGTATATATTACATATGTTAACAGGGCATTTTTTTGTTTGTCCTACACTGAATAAGGCAGTTTATGCCGAAACCGGTCTGTTAATAAAGGTCTGATTTATTTTTCACATCTGTGTCTGCTTTTGCTGGTCTACTTTTGTTTTTCGTTTAAATGGTTTGGACCGTGCATTCCCCCGTGCATAGGACTTTGTTTGGTATGGTCTCATCTCATTCAAAACATTCATCAATATCTCACTATATGATCTCCATTAAGACTGTAATAATGCTATATCTCTAATGAGACCAGCACCTAAATAAATTCAACCAACTTTCATAAGTCTGGCACCCACTCCCATCTAGAAAGCTGCTGCCAAATGAGTCAAATACCACTTCAACAGACCAGAAGTATTCTAAAAAGCACTACATGATTTTCATACTGAAGAAAGACAAAATAAGCACACATAATCCATAACCTAACACTACATGTTGGCATTCTTACCGTTAGTGGTCTAGTGGTTAGGATTTGGTGCTCTCACTGTCAAGGCCCGGGTTCAGTTCCTGGTCAGGGAATTTCAATGTCGATGGGAGGTTGGCATAATGGTTAAGGGGTTTACCTTACAGACATGAAGTGCTGGGTTTGAATCTCATATGGGGTGACTGGCTAGGCTTCAAATGGCCCACAAGGGCAGTTAGCCTAGTACAAAGCTATGAACCTATGAACAACCCCACCCTGTCAGCTCACAGCAAGGATACCACCTTCAAGGCATACACATTCAACCAATTTGTAGCATGTATTCTCAGTCATTAATACCCCTTTCTGGTAAACAGTACTTATGACTCAAGATCAAAGGATAACACTATACCAGTGGACCCAATTCAATGATCCAAATATAACCTAATGCTCCAGTGCTATAACAGAATGCAAAGCTATAATGGCACCCTGGCTCTAACCTTGGAAAGAAACATCTATAATGTGACAACTATGATTATATCCAAATAGATTTTATGTGAGCTAATTTCATTTTTATAAAAAGATTGTCTACATTCTATTTCAATTTCCTTACTCAGTTGGAACAAAATATATGTTGCTTTTTGTTTACTATTTCTATTTGCATTGACTTCAAAATTGTAGCATCATTTTAAAACTGTGCAATGAAATGCACAAACTCTACCATGCCACAATGTATTAGGGACAGAGTAGAAAATAGTTGTAAAACCAGCACATTTAATAGACAACTATAATAAAATACTAAAACAAATTGCTTCTTTTTTACAAGTAATTTCTAATACATCTGACACCTATATAGATATCTAATCAATCTGCAATTAGCGCCATTGTCTTAATAGATTCTCAGTAATTAAAAGCAGTGTAAACAATTACACCAGGAAAGTTTATCAGAGTGGTGATCTGTAAGGGTGAATTTTTAACAAAATGTCTGAATACAGCAAGTTTTTAATGCAGTACTGCATTTTGTTGGAGCTAGGTAGAAAGGGGTGGAAAAGTGTAAGAGAAGACATGGGTCATTTTCTCAATTTGCAATCCTGACAAAAAAGAAAATGCTATGTTGCTAACAAACAGCAGTGAAGTCATGAATCGGTGTTAACAAAACTGTGATAGAAGTAAAAAATGTAGACAGAGTAAAAATAAAACTCATGTGTTCATATGCAGAATGCTGTATTGTCAAATATCCAAATATCTCATGTTTAATGGCATGAAGGCATGGAGAAACAATATAAAAACAAGGAATGAAATTATAAGCGAATCACGATACAGCTAGATCATGCTGTTTTTAGGAAGTTTTACAATAATATGCACTTCACTCAGGCTGTACTTTGTTTCGTGTGTCCTTTAATATTACAAAGGGCATGATTACCTTGCATTAACCAGATAATCCCCTGCCATGTAATGTTACTTAATTACATATTACACCTTCTATTTCCATGCAGGCCATATGAATCTTATGATGCTTAGAGGGACAAATGATCTACTGTGGGACAGCTGAAAGGCATAGCAATATAACTTAAAGTGTATTACATAGTAATTGATAAGCTTTGCTGAAACATCCACATAATCATTTCTGCCCTGGTGAAAACTGACTTACTCTGCATACAGCAGGATAAATGGGAGACATTTTTCACATTCTTCTGTACCAGGCTGACAGTCTGTGTTCCTAGATAGGAGTTAGAAAAAAAATCAAGGTCACTGAACTAATATTTTATGGTATCATATGTAAAGCTTAATTTACCACTGATTGTCTTTCAGCATTTCAGCACAGAAGCTTAAATAAGCAGTGAATTTCTTTGATTAGGAAAAAATGTGACTTGCTTTTGTTTTATCTTCTAACATTTTAAAATTATTTGGGTTTTTTAAGACTCCTTTTAGCAAGGAATTATACTGGCTATTTTAGGCAACAGAATTTGACTGACTCAATGGTCAACTTGCATGAAGTCTTTAAAATGTTCAGCAAACCAGTAAAGTATATGATCTTATGGGATTAGAACATAGTGAGAACATGCTGATTGAAAGCAGAAGGCAGCAGAGCTGAATTTTATTATTAAAAGCCATTTATATACTGATTTGCAGATGCATGCTTATATGGCCATATCTGTGTTCTTGTTCTCTTTGCATGATTCTGAATACAGAGCGACAGCATAATTTGAAGGCTTACAGTCAAGCATTCTCTGTATCTGAGAATGATGCACATTGGAATGCACAGCTAAAAGCATTGACTTAAATGGGATTTTATTTAATTTGCTGATCACGTTGTTAATACACCCGATTGCTTATAATTAACCCCCAATTTATAAACACCAGGTATCGAAATCATTTTATCAAACAAATTCACAGGCTGACAGTTTGAGATTTCAGGCATTGAAATCAGCTCTTTTACTCTGCAAACATACAGCTATACAACACCTGCTGATTAATCTATAAAATGTCTTGCAAATGATGATATGCTTAGCTTCAATTTACAAATCAGTTATTATGAAAATGCAACTTCGTAAAAAACATCGGTAGATTTTTGCTTCTTTTGTGTCAACAACATAATGCTATGAACACTGGTGTTAATAAAAATATAGTTCGTGAATATTGCATTTTATGTGGCGATGGTGGAAAAATTAGTAGTGTATAAATGGCTGCTAATTTTATTCATCTAAGGTATACTTTTTACACATTTCTCAATTCAGAAGGAAAATAGTCTGACACTTTTTAATGCTCCTGCATTCCTAAATAATTTGTTCTCAAGGGAAAACCATGCAATGAGTTTCATATGTTCTCTGAATGTCTATGATTCAAAAAAATCTCTGTGATGGTCAAGTGCAATTGAGAAAAATGTACTACCCCAATAAAACACCTTATAAATCTGGATACTCAGATAAGGTGTGCAGCACACCTGATAGGAAAATTAAGAATTATTGTAAAATAATAGCTCTACACTAAACTGTAGTAGAACTGGTGGTTTGATGAGTATACAAGGTGTTGGCTGTGTATCAGTATGTATGCACCTCGCATGACTGCTCAGCCTATGAGGGACCCATTCCCCCAAGAAACAAAAGTGTACTTTTGTTGGGTATATTACCATCTAGTACATTCCAACCAGCACTGTATGGTAACACTTTCTGAGTATCCTGGAATGCTGTCTACAACATAATATAAAACTCCCCAGACATCATCTATGACAAAGTTGGAGTTAAATTTTCCATGAGTGGTAGATGAGTTCAGTGCACAATGCTAACTGAGACCAATGCAGTAGTAGGAAACGTATGCAACATTGTATGGGTCCCTGAATACTTGAGACCAGTGACTCTGCCACATTGTTATCAGGATTCCATGCAAAGAAGATAGTGAACTATACATTAACATCAAGGACTAACATTAATTAAAAAGTCATTTTTGGTGTTGCATGGATGGAATAATTATGCAGCAAAGTACCAGCATACTATAATTAATTCAGACATTTTGAGGATGTTTGGGATATATCACCCCTTTTCTCAGATGGTCATTGGATTCACCTATAAACATCAACAGAATGAGATCATCCCTTTTAAACTTTAACAAGGATTGCCTACTTTTCACATATATAAAGATGCAATGAATATGAAAAAGACTGTATGCAGGATAGGCACTGTTTTTAAGTAAATATACTAACTCCATGGTCATACAATAATTCCATGAAAGGTCTAGATGCATCATTTTATCAGAACTGATACTAAAGTCAAACTGGACCTGCTGTTCGGAGTATTAAGAGTAGCTACTAATGTCTACCACTGAACGATAAATTAAAGCATTAACTGGAAAGCAGTCTGCATTCTAAAACAAAATGCCACTAATCTCTGTTACCAAACCATTATTTATTTATTTAACATTTGTTTACTGGGAAAGTCTGACTTAAAACAAGCCAATTTTCAGCGGAGGCCCGGAGAGAAATGCTCCAGACACATCTTTGTAACATGGGAAGAAACCAGAGCACCTGGAGGAAACCCACATAAATGCATGGAAGACATGCAGACTCCGCACAGAAAGCACCCCAGCCAAGAATCAAACTGGAGAACCTCTTGCTGTGAAGCGACAATGCTACCGCTGTACTACTGTGCTATCACTACACCACTGCACTGTCCTAATTCAGCCCCTAGTCCAAAATACTGTAACAAATAGTTCCTATCACTGGTCAACAAATTAAAAGATAAACAGTGAAATAATTCCTAGTCAAAACATTGTTGCAGCTAATCTCTATTACTGAACATTAAATTAATATATAAAGAGTGAAAAATTCACCAGTCCAAAACAACACTACTGCCTTAATGACATGTATACCACACACTGTAAAATTAAAAACGAACCCCAACCAAAACACACAAAATGGTCATATTCATAGATGAATTTGCTAAATCAGTCACATAGTTTTACAACTTTGCTTTGCAGCCAGCAACATTTGTGATACAATTTAATAACATGGTCTCATGGCCAAACAGCCCTACTAGATAGTATAGCTTGTACTGGTGTTAGGACATATTTTTCACAAATCACCTATAGAAAGGATAGTCAGGTCACTGTGAATTAAAAGATTTTTTGGATAAATACCTACATGGAAAAAATGTCCTGTTTTAAAAAATGGAAATGTATAGAGCATCCAAGCCTTCTTTTGGGAACACGTGTTCAGACAGGATGGTGTGCATTTGCCTAGATCAAGGAAGAGAATTTTTGCAGCAGATATTTTGCAATATTTGACAAACACTAGCCAGGATTTTTGCCAGGCCAAAAATGTAACATTTCACAGATAGCAATATTTGATGCATCCCTGATGGTTGTTAATGCAAGGAGCATTAATAATAAAGTGTTTTTTATTAGAAAATTTGCTACGTTCCCACAAGATTGATGTTGTTATAGTTTATGAAACATGGTTAAAGAGCAATGACTGGAAACCAGTTCTATCAGGGTATAAATGTTTTTACTGTAACAGACATTCTAACAAAAAATCAGGTGGAGGTGTTACGATAGGCATTAAAGATAGCTATGAGACGTGATTATTACATGTTCAATGATAATACCAATACTATAGACTGTGTAACTATGACAATAAAGACAACCCTGGAACATATAACAATTGTTGGAGTGTACAGACCACCAAAGTCAACTGCAGATGACCTAGAGTAATTCATACATTTCTTACATGGAACACAGGAGGGAAGAATAATATTAGGTGGGGAGTTAAATTTACCAGAAACAGACTGGAATAATATTGATTCAACAATGTTAGTAAAGAAATAATTCACAGAGTATATTCAGGAACAAGAAATGCTTCAGATTGTAAAAAAACCTACCATGGGATGAAATATACTAGATATTGGAGGGGATTCAGTAATCCTCCGTGTAGGATGAACGAAGTCCTACTCGGAGACTGCCGTCTAGACAGCTGCATGATGGCGCGCTGACTCAACTCCCAGGCTAACATGGAGGGTGTAGGAGTACAGGGGGCATGTCAGACTGCCGAGCAGTCCAAATATCCACGCCCTGCAAGTGCCTAACTCTGCAAATGTCAGCAGATATGAGCGAGTCCGCTCAAATGTGTATACCCCCAACACTACACTCCCCCACATTCAAAACCCCTGTACAAATGAAATAAAAGTTAAAAGAATTTTTTTTTATTATTTGGTAAAAAATAGCTGCCCGTATTTGCACGTTTGTGCGTGGGTGTGCCCATTGCTTAGCTACAGTAAGCAGTTTTGACATCAAAGAGGATAATAAACTACTAATATGCAAATTAAGCCAAATTGCAATAACGTAGTGGTAGAGCCTTCGCACAAAGAAGAGGCATTCCCGGTTCGAGTCCCACCACTCTCCTTTCCATTTTCATTATGAAATCTGTGCATAAAAATAATTCCTGACATTTACCTTTTAAATTCTATTAAAATGCATTTAAATGGCCTGTGTAGTAGTGAGCAATATTTTAAATATATATAAGAAGGTGAAACGGTCATGCATACTAATGAATGTATAAGTAACCTTTTTAAGCAATGTGAAGCAATGCTAAGCAACATTTACCAGTATTAAGCACATTTAAGAATAATTGCCCATAGCTAAGCACTGCTTTAACTGGCACAATAGCTTTGTGCGGAGCTGTGCATCGTGCCAACTAGCGCATACAAAACATGTTTGAGTGGAGCTGCGCACCGCGTCAACTAGAGCAACGTTGGGCAACATCGGGCACAGTAGAGCAACGTAGAGCAACGTTGGGCAAAGTAGAGCAAAGTCGGCAAAACATAGTCACACCTCCTAGCTGGTCAGGCCAGTAGTAAAATAAAAAGCAATGACAGGCTTTGAACCTGGGCTACTGTGCATCATAATCAAAGCACAGAACCACTAAGCCATGACAGCTTTTGCTGTTCATGCATTGTCAACATACATATACACATTAATGAAAGTTTACTCAGTGCTAAGCAGGTTTGCACTCAGCTGAGAATTTTCAAAACCGGTCAATCACAAATAAGTGCGGGAAATGAGCCATATTTAAGCCCCATAGGTGGGAATAATCGCCATAACTGGTTGTAGCACCCATCTTCAGACAGAATGGCTGGTACTGGAGAGGGCTCTCATTTTCAGTGGGGCATTGAGGAGTCAAAACTGATGGTATGGCTCCTTGTCCATCATCATGATGCAAGACTCCTGCAGGGCCAGTTCCAAGGCACGGAGTACAAAGCAGAGGCATGGAACTGTCTAGCACATGATCTCACCAGTGCCACAGGCATCCCTCGGACTGGTGAGCAGGTCAGACACCACCATGCAGACCTGAAGAGATGGAAGCAGGACCAACTGAACCAGTGGATACAGGAGGCCCATGGAAATGACAATGCCCCACTACTGAGTAGGTATCCATGGAATGGAGTATGTAAGAATAGCTATTGTAGTTTATATAATGGACAGGTATGTCTCAATATCCCTTCATTTACTTCACAGCTGCAGGTGTCCGTGCTGCGAATCAGCAAGCCTATGCAGATAGGCTGCTAAGGCTGCACCACCAGGCAGGTAAGTAATTATTCTGCATGTTTTGTTATATAAAATAAGTGAGAAAGCCTGAAAAAAGTGTTGTAGCCCAATAATAAAGGCACAAAATGCCCTGAATAATTTCTCTGCATGTACTGTTATATAAAATAAGTGAGAGAGCCTGAAAAAGAGTGTTGTAACCCATTAATAAGGGTAAAATAAGTCCTGAATAATACCTCTGCATGTACTGTTATATAAAATAAGTGAGAGAGCCTAAAAAAGAGTGTTGTAACCCATTAATAAAGGTATAATACGTCTTGAGTAAGTCTTCTGCATGCACTGTAATATCAAATAAATGAGAGAGCCTCTAGAAAAGTGTGTAATGTAATTAATAAAGGTATAATACCTGGAGTGTGTCCATGTCACTTACTGTGAAATGTTGTTGTACTCTTGCATTATATAAATAGTACTGTTGTATTAAGCGCTGTCAACCCACAGTTGGGCAGTCCCATATAAAGTGGATGAAGGGAGTGCCAGTAGCTGTGAAGCATATATACAGTCCTCAACAGCTGTTTAATGGATGGCATGCATAGGTAAATCTGGCACACGAGTAGCTTGTTAATGTGTTCCCCAGAAATGTGAGTGTGCTGCTAGAAATGTAGGGGGCTGTAGAAATATAACTAATAATGTCATGTGAACACATCCAGATATGTAGATATATAAATATAAACAAAATATATAAATATATAGCAGTAACATCTGCATCCTGGACAGTTAGTATGTCAGATATAGGTCAGGTATATAATGAACTAGCCAAACCCATTACACAACTTAATGCACTTTGCCTAGTGTAATAATACATGTAGGGGATATACACCTGCAGTCAATAGGAATGTAGTGTAAACTATAAGTACATACAAGCTGTTAATGGAGGTATCTTTTTACACCCTACTGTATGTGCATAAACAATGCAATTCCACACCTCAATGGGTATGTCTAATCTCAAAACATTTGTTGGGACATATGTCCTACTGTTCTATAAATATCTGCATTTACTTTGATGCATGTGCCCTGTTCAAACACATAATCTTGGTGGCCTGTTGCCACCAATCAATCCTGCATGCTGTTGGAATGTCCACTGTTGTTCTATATATGCATGTGTTATGCTTGCTGTTCAACTGTTGGAACTCTGGTGTGTTGGGTTAATGGGAATATTACTGCATGCTATTACAACTAATTTGGAATGCTGTTGGCTATGTTGTTATTAAATACACCTAAACACAAAACGTATGGGAAGGCTGGTCCCAGCAGACTCACCTGTCCCACCTCAGCTGGCGACTGCACCTGGCACCAGCAGGTCCGGTGCCCAACCCGGGCCCCCCTCCTTTATTGGTCCTGTGCCACCTTCGGGTGGAAGCACTGCAGGGGATGGGGCTCATCCACCCATGCAAGCGTGGCCGGAGGAGGGCCACCTGTCACCCTCCGAAGGTTCTGGGCTGTGGTCCGTAGGGAGATCCAGTGTTCAGTCGCTGATCCCTTATGCCAGCTCGAGGCAAGAGTGGCACGACTCACCGGTGAGCCTGCCCCTCCTACGCAGCCCCCAGTACAGCCACCCTCTGGGCTGTGAAGGTGCAGTGGTGACTGCCCATGGGTGGGGATCTCAGTTCCACTGTTACCATCTGTGCGCTCATGGACTGGCGATTTCCAAACATACTTCCCCATCAATTGTGTTCACCCATCCCATGTGTCATATTCCGCCCTTGTATGCGTCTTGTTTGTCTTGTCTGTTTACCTCCCCAACCTACCTCCCACAACATACCTACTTCCCCTACCTCACATTCCACTCTCACCTGAAAATAAAAAAATGGGCAATCTGCTCCCACAAAAAAATTACGCCCCATACATAGCTGCTCATTTTACACAAATGTCCGCTGGACACAGACACTGAAATTCAGTTGGCAGTACAACATACCTTATTGTCCTCACCCCTCTCTCAGCGGTGAAAGGTTTCAAAATTCCCTCCAAATTACTAGTATATGCAGAGCTGTTGCTGTTAAAGAAATGGGCAGCTATGGACCTTCCTGCACATCCTGAGCTGTTTTCCCTACTGTCTTTCCCTCTTTGTGCCCCTTTTTCACCACTTTCCTATCTCCCCATTTTCTTTTCTTTCAAAGAAATTAGTGCCAGGGTTAGCAGGAGTAAGCACTTTTAAGCAGTAGTTAGTGGGCTTGCGTGAGTGTGCGCATGTGTGCACTTAGCTAAGTATTGCTAAGCATCGCGCAAACCCGCGCAAATCCGCTTACAACTGCTTAAAAGTGCCTTAGTCACCCTTCATATGAGGGGCCTTGTTCTGTTCAGCAGCAAAATAAAACACCACTGCCAGTCTTGAACCCTGGACCTTGAACACACTAGACTGCATGAAGTACCACTAGGCCACAGTAGATAGACAGCAAGATGTTGCTGAAATATATATATCATGCATCAGAATGAGTGAATATAAAGGAAATGTAGGAATGCCATAACACAAAACCTGTTCTGTGGAACTATACCACCAGTTGTTGTGGAACTGCATTACATTACTGTGATAACAGAACCAGACATTCTAGCAATAAATACTGTTACAGCAGCACTTCACACCCCACACACAGTATCATAGCAGGACAATCCCCACACAAATGTACAAAATACTAGTGTGTTCAAGGTACAGCAAGGATGTAGGTAGGCATACTCAGTACTGGAATTGTCCAGTTTCATGTGCATCCTGTGATAATGTCAACAAAATAAAAAGCACAAACACTGCAGAAGTGACTCCATTAATATCCACAGTATAGATGTACCCAAACAGTTCATGTGCCAAATGGAAACATCTCAATAACTACATATGTATGGCAGCTAATTGTAGATGTTGTAAAGAAACTCCATACTCCCATGTATCTTCTGTTAGCATTTCTAGGGGTGAGTACAATTCTACACTGTCAACTGTGTACTGGAAGAGGCAACATTCAGGTCTGAGTACAACATAGAAATAACTGGCTACACACTTAGCAACATTTAGAAGAAGTATACCAACCTTCTGACTTACACTACGGTGTCCACAGCACACAAGCATGGTCCCCACTTTGGAAAGCTGAAAGGCCTACGCCTACCTGGCCTAGCAATTTATAGCATTGGGTTGCTATGACAGTGAGTACTGCAATTACCACACAGCAGGCTGCATGCAATTACCAAATGGTGGCCACCAACTGGTGCAGAGGCCATCACATGCACATGTGCAGATACCTCTAAAAGCAGGCTGTACTTGCTGTCCACACATGCAATCATTTCATTGCAGCCACAGAGAGAGAGAGAGAGAGCAAGAAAGCAA
Organism: Protopterus annectens; assembly: GCF_019279795.1. Classification (NCBI taxonomy): domain Eukaryota; kingdom Metazoa; phylum Chordata; order Ceratodontiformes; family Protopteridae; genus Protopterus; species Protopterus annectens. Next base: position 1,780,442,431 of record NC_056731.1, read on the forward strand.
GCAAGAAAGCAAGAAAGAGAGACACAGAGACACAGACAAACAGACAGACAGACACCGGCAACAATATATATATATATATATATATATATATATATATATATATATATATAATTGCATTACTACACACACGGAGCGTAATAATACAAACCCATACAAAGTAAAGGTACGTAACTGATATGTATTTACTGGCATGTAATAGATGTTTTTGAAGAGTACACTACATACTTTGAATCATCCATATGTGGCAGCAGTATGTATCTATGCACAGATGCTCTGCATAACTACTGCCATGGAGAAATCAGTGTGTAGGTGTGTGCAGTGGGCTATGACTGTGATATATGTAGTTCAGCATTAAAATTCAAACATCTGATCCATGTTATCTCTGTTCTGTACAGTAGTGTGTACAACGGCTGTTTGGGGGAGTAGCGCATACAGTAATATAAACAAGGATGTGACAGAGTAACAAGTGCATGATAGTCATATTAACGTGCAGCTTAGCATTAGCAACAGCTGTACCAGGCTAGTATGCTAATCTAGCATTTGCATCTATATACACACCCTCTAATATTACTGTGTACTCACATGTGACACCTGTTCATGTTGCAGCAAGGCCCAGCAGGTCAGCTGTGAGGTCCATGGACTTACAACAGTGTGGACCTTGTGTGTGTATGGCACACACATATGGAGAGATCTGTCTGTGTCAGATATATTAGCATCTGTACATGTGCATAGAGCAAGGGACATAATGCAACTGTTTGTGAAGGGTGGACATATATATGTTGTTGAAGGTTGTTATGTGCATACTTCTATGTAGGTTGTAGTGTGTGGCAAACAAGACAGCATACAGTGCTGGTATATGACATGTGGTGGTTAAATGCTGTGGGTATGAATTGTCAGGTTTGCAGTGTTGCAGCCAGTGAGACCTGCTAAAGCTACATGTGCTAAGAACACCTTCAATGCATTCCGCACAACACTGTGCAATATTAGTACATAACAGTATACCTCACAACCTTCGCATAATTGATATTCCCACCATGAAAGGTGGACTGTGTATGTGCCTATATGGATATCTATATGTACACCAATGTATGTTTATATTTATGTGTATATATATATATATATATATATATATATATATATATAGAGAGAGAGAGAGAGAGAGAGAGAGACAGGGTCATATTTACTGTGACAGATGGCTGGTGACAAAGCCATGGACTCAAGCTCAATGTTGAAACTGTATTGGCATCCCTTCTGGCAAAAACTCCGTACCCATGAACTACCACATAGGTGGTAGTTGACTTAACACTGAAAGTGTGATAAGAGACCATGGGACACAGGTGGACTGTAGTCTCCCCTTCGATAATCACAGTGACACACTAGTCATGTAATCCGTCTACCTGCCACACCTCATCACAAAAGGTGTGTCATCCAGGGAAATATAGGTCAGTGTTCCCCTCTGCTCATCACACATAAAGCCCATTATAGAGTATAATGCCCCATGTGGTATGTACCTCACAAGACATCCACAGCAACTGGAAACAACAAAGACATACCTCATAAAGAGTAATAACAGCCTCAAACAGATGCCCTATGCAGACCATCTCACAAACCCACAACTACACTGTATCGCATACCGCCTACCCAGAGGTGACCACTGCCTAACATACTAAGCTATGTAAAAACCAGAGCTGTTGGACATGCTGCACGTAAACAGATCACAATCACTACATGCTACATGCTCTAGGGACCTAAACCTTCTGACCACAATAAACAGCACATTCTGGAGGGATATATTCCCATCTCAGAGACATCCCATACTGTGTAACAAACCAACTATCCATAGCAAACAAAGCTCCTAATTAGCAGCCATCATAAATAATCATGAAGATTGTATGGGAGATAGTGAATACACCCAGGCAATCACCTCTATGTCTCTGCTTGACAGGGCAACGTGAAATGCAATGACCTGTGTGTCAAAGGCCAGGGTAGCGTATGGCTAGGCTTCTATTAGGCCCTAGGGCCAATAGTCTCTTACCTACCTATGAAGTGATACACACCCACATGTACTTGTTGCAATAATTGTTATGTGAGTTTGACTGAGTGTGATGGTGAATGTGTTTGTGAATGTGTCAGAGTTTGGTTTATGTGTGATAACTTAGTGGGAAACTGTTTCTGTCATGGTATTATGTGTCCTAGCTGTGATCCCAGTAAAAGATGTGCATACAATTGCTAGGCTGAAAAACAGTATGCCATACCTTCAGACATAGTCCCTTATTGTCAACTGGGGTGCCCATTGTAGGCCAAAGCAGTACATGCATGCTTATTGAGTGTTACTGCTGGTGAATCCCACCCCTGTATGAACTGTAGTACTACCTGAGGCTGTATGCCTAAACAGCACAGTATGGTGTATGTCCACATTGATTGGAACCACTGTTCTGTGTGTTCCCTGTAGTCCTCACAGATTACATACCTCAGGCATACGGTCTCGTAACTACTGACACACAGTACTGTAAGGTACACAGGTAAAGGACAACTGTGTTGCCATACCTATGTGTCTGGTATGTTTGTCTGATGTGTGTGTGTGTATGCCTGTACCATGGCCTCGGTCATATGTGTGTTACAGGATATAGGTACGTATCTAGCAACATGTATAGTGTAGTACAGCAGTATGCCACCTATATTCACGAATGTGCACATATGTTAGGCAGGGATCTGCCATCAACGACTAGTGTGGTATACCGGTGATACTGTCACTGGACTTTACAACCATTGCAATGGATTACAGTTTTCATGATGCATTAACATGATATATACCTCCTGTGTCTAGGTTGTGCATTATGTCGCATACAGTGTGCCATGTACTGTTGTATAGTATTACATACTGTTGTAAGTTTATTGCTGTGCAAAACATGGTATGATATATAGAGTGCGCCAGGCACTGTCAAGCAGTTGTGGGTTGAGTATTGACATGTGGTATTGAAAGTGTGTATCTTCTGACAGCCAATAAGGTGCTATATATGGCAGTTAAATGATATCTGTACATTAGAAATATACTTGTGCCTCATGACTTGTTCACACATATTGTTTCATTGTCTTCCAGGGCTATGCCCCACCATCGTAGTCCCGCCTATAGCATGGCAGAGGAAGAGGTCATAACATCCAGCCTGGTGCAGCAGTATGCCCTGCTGTTCTCTAGAACCAGCCAGGACCAGCATGAGTGGACTGCGCTGTGGCAAGAGCTTGTCCATCGGGTAAATGACATAGGCATGCATAACCGGGCATATGAGTAGGTATGCCATCACTGCAGTGATTTAATTAGACATGTCCGGCAGCGTGGGTCTGATATCCACAGACAGCAGCTTGCCACAGGTGGAGGGGTAGCCATCCACCCCCCCCTCACCAGAGTGGAGGAGCTGCTCCTGAGCCAGGTGGCTCCTGGCCAACAACAACCCCAACAACTAACGTGTGTCATCATGGAGGCTGGAGTCACCCACCAAGCTGACATGGAGCATGCAGGTAACATGGCATAGCTGTAGACTACTGTTACCTCAATTGTTAGAGCATGCCTATGTGAGATGTGTACTGTTTAGTTAGACGATGTGGTGCCTAGTGTTGTGCAATGGTAATAATTAGGAATACAATCTGTAGGCCTGTGACTGTCAACCATTGTACTACTGTACAATTGCAAACACACAGTAGCAATGCCACAGTTGTTGCCACTGACAAAGTGTCTCATATCCTTGTAGGTCCCTCTGGTGTGACAGCAAGGCAGCCGACCCATGCTGGTGAGTGTGTTCTACCTTTAATACTGCTAATTAAATGTGCATGTCATAGGTGAGGTGTAGGCCATGTACACGTAACACACATACGCATAATGCATGCTGTGCATGTTTGCTGTGAGACTATGCACATCCCAGTAACATGGGTTGCTGCCTAAAACACATACAATACACAGAGCATTTAACACAATTGTGGCAACATTAATGTGGACATTGGATAGGCAGAGTCTATACACATGCACACAACATACACAACACTGTCATACGGAGTACACGTTAACATGCTACACATGGCGTAGACGCCCGCTGTAAGGTCACACTACAGTATCCAACACTTCCACATAACACACATAATATACCTGAGGGGGTAGATGCCTGACATGTGGCTGTGTGACACTCTTCGACACATTACACATTCATGGTAGGCAATGCCCCCTATTGTGCACCTTACAAACCCATGTAACAACTGGCTGTGAAATGGTGAATGTAGCCATGGTACTGCAGTTCCGGTACAGCATGGTATGTGCCGGTCTGGCACACATTAGTAGCCTTGAGTGACCACATGATGCTGCATGATGATGGCTCATGGTAGTATACCCCATCCAGTTACAGTGACCACAGTACTACACATAGCATTACCTGCTATGCATCTCAGGTTGTGTGTGTGCAAACATAGGCACCTATACACAATATGCATAGCAATCACCATTTGTACAAAGTGACACATGTATGTCTTGTAATGCTATTGAGTGTATAGGTCACAGGACACACAATGTGTCTGTGTGATGTTTAATGTTGCAGTTGTGTTGTAGCATGCCATGTCATGTCTGGCACTGGCATGTCCACAATATGTCCTACACTCACCATAACCACTGTACAATGGCCATGTTGAGCAATGGTATTCCATCAGGTAAACATGCACCACTCATCCTGTGTGTATACACAGCATGCATGTGCTAAACCTGTGTCCACAATTATCTGCTGAAGACACAGATGCTCTAATCAGAAATGGATATCTATGTGACACACAGATACACATCCAGCCATGGTATGTATTCCTGTGAGAGATGGTGCACAGAACATTGCAGAGCTTATAATACTTGTACAGCACTGTTGTGTCCATGTACACTGTGCGTTCCAGGCTGAGGCCAATCAATGAACAACAACACACATGCATCAAAGACATGTATAGTGTTATTGGCAAGGGCTGTCAACACCCGCACTGCATGCTGTTGGGAAACACACGTCCTGCATGCTGACACATGTGATATAACTGTTTGCCTTGTGATACTGTACTCCACCATCACCCACTATTGAGTATGTTCTGGATTGCTGGTGGTGTGTGTGTGTGTGTGTGTGTGTGTGTGTGTGTGTGTGTGTGTGTGTGTGTGTGTGTGTTTTAGTGATGAGTGCATTTGCATGCATGTGTGCATGTGTGCATGTGTTCATGTGTTCATGTATGCATGTGTGCATGTGTGCATGTGTGCCGACATCATGTACAGGTTGTAAAGTGTGTTTCCTGTCTTCCTCTCACAGGTGCTGACCTTGGGCTGGTTCACTGCAGCAGAGAAACTGATGTCACTGAGCAAAACAGTGATACTGATGATAGGTGTGTTGAGGCACAGGCATGTTTGCCAGGGTCTGTCATTGGGCCACCAATCGACAGTACACAGCTGTCCACCCCATCCATGCATACAGTCATACTGCCAATACATCCATCACCAATGCCCATAGCTGAGGGACAGCTTGCAGTTGGCATTGGCCAGGACAGTGTGGTATCCATGGCACATGCATCCCAACACAGCAGCCATACCCAGATGTCTGGAAGGGTACCACATAGGCAGATGTCCAGGGGTTCTCATAGGAACACTGCTGCTCATCATGCCACTGGCAGATGTGCCACAGGTCTGACAACGTCACGCATGTTCCAGGCTGTCATGGAGGCACAGGCAAGTATGGAACGGTACACCAGACAGGGACTAAGGGCACAGAGGGCACATAACACCACCATCATTGACAGTATCCGTGACCTACCAAGTGCCATCCATCATTACACCGAGATCACTGATAGACGTTGGGGAGAGACATTAAATATCCTCCGCAATGTCATGTCCATGTGTCAGGACAGTGCAGGATGGCTGAGTCATTGACTTGGATGTATGCCAGCAACATCAGCAGCTGGCAGTTGCCGCGGACGTCCCTCAAGCCACAGCCACTCCCATAGTGCCAGTACCAGCCCCAGCAATGTTGGGGGTGGGTTGTCCATAGAACATCCTAGAAGACCACGTGCACATGGCTCTGGACAGTCCCAGCAGGGACCTGTGTCCAGTGTACATCCATCAACCTCTGGGGATAGTACCCAGTCTGGCTTAGTACCTGATAGTGTCAGTAGCACCCCTGCCAGGTACAAGTACTGTATCCATGGCCAGAGACGGTGATCTGTGAAGCCTCGCAGGTACAGTCTGTGGCTGTCCCACAAATATCCGTATATGGCAGCCACATGGTGGAACTGTGTGCATGCAGAAACACACACATACTCCAGACACCTAGGGCTAACACATACCCACACACATTACATCAACATTGGCCCATTCCAGTATTCTTGCCCCCCCCACACACACACACATACATGGCGATTGTATGGCTCACTGTAGGCCTCTGGCAAACCAACAGCACACCCTGTGCATATGACGAAACCTGTGCCGCCTCCTGTCATCTGTAACATCGATGCAGAAGCAGGCTACCATGGTGCTGATGCACAGGGTGTCTTTATAGCAGTATAGCAATGTTAGCATGTTGTCAGCAGTACAGTGTAATGATATGCTTGAAGGTGTAGCTGAGCAGGCATGGTGCATTAATGCTATGATTGTCATTGTAGTGTTGTTTACACCAGTGTTGGTTCCAATTGTGTATTGTCCAGCCATGTGCCACTTGGCTGATGTGTGCAGTATTGGCAGCATGTGTTAGAGAGTGGACAGTATCTGTGGGATGTGTGTAGCACAGATTTGCAGGTGTGCAGTTGTGAACATGGTGGAGGTGCATTGTCTGCATGTATGTGCATAGTGGACACATGGCCAGGGTGACATGCTCTGTATTACACAGTAACACTCCATAGTTTCTATTGGTGGCCAGTATGCATTGTACTACACACATTTTGGAACCTGACTACACATGTGTGTATGACATGGTTTGAGTATTCCTTTTTTGAATTTATGGTTTGACACTGTGCTGTGTGTGATACTGTTACTATCTGTCATTGTTTTGCATTCTGGTAGTATACATCACTTCCACAGCCTGACCCTAACCAATCGTTAGATGATGTCTTGAAAACTGACACACAGATGTAGGACACACAGCAACATTTGGATCCTTCAGGTACTATACTATGCTAGTAACCACTGGTATTCACCTGCACCCATTACTGACACCACTCCTGTTTGGCATATAGTTCTCTTAGGTACAAGCAATCACAGTAGGGATATGTCCGTCCATGTCTGGTAATGCATACTGTGGCTTATAATGCATTCTCCAGATGACACACACATCCTGCACAAGGGTACCATACAGACAGATGCCTGTTGTCAAACCCATGCTGGAAAGCTATAAGCTAAACTAAGCATAGTCATCCACGTTTACAGAACATATTATCCCCACAGTACCACATAGGTAGTAGCCAACAACATGATGAACAGGTACCGATGTGTACATGCAACCAAGTGTTACGTTATCTGTCCTTTGTTAATCACATTTCCAAAGGTGTTTTGAGATCCCTCGGTGGATCACATAAGCAATAAGGGGTCTGCATGCATATCCACAAAGGTTGTTCAACACCTGTTATGAATAGTCATCATTGACAGACTTTGCTGCATTTGAACAGGTCTGCCATATACCTCGGCCATAGACCCTCACACACACATTCCAATAGGAACCGTAATGACTTTGTGTGACACAGATGACCTAGGCCAGGGATCACTGCAGTGGCTGGGCTTGTCACAAGCATACAGATGTGACCTAAGGTCTGGGAAGCAGCAGCACAGTCTGGCAAGGATGACAGCTGTGTTCTTGGAGAAAGCAGGGTTCCCACACATGCAATCATTGAGGTAACATGTATGTATATGTATTTGCCACACAGCTAGCTCACATGTGCAATGCATACTGATATGTCATACAGTAGTAAAAGCAAAAGTCACAACACATGGACCAACCGTGTCACACACATACAGCACACACACTCACCAAGTGCAGGATTCAAACCCTTACCTACTACTTCATGATACTGGAGAAGTACACATTAACATGACATGCTATACATGTTACTGGGAGTTCTCTTTTCCACAGGTATATTTGTAGGATGGTGACATCATCAGACTTGACAAAGGTTAGTTTACCACTTTTGAGGTGTTTCACTACTCTCCTAAAAGGTTGCTCCTTCCCAAGGAGACCACGCACAAACACACAGTTGTCCAGTGTAGGATTCCAACCCCTACCTAACTACTTCATAATACTAGAAGAGTATGCATTAACACAACACGCTATACATATTACTGGGAGCTCTCTTTTCCACAGGTATATTTGTAGGATGGTGACATCATCAGACTTGACAAAGGTTAGTTTACCACTTTTGTGGTGTTTCACTACTCTCCTAAAAGGTTGCTCCTTCCCAAGGAGACCCCCTACACACACACACAGTTGTCCAGTGGAGGAGTCAAACTGCTACCAAACTACTTCATGATACTAGAGGAGTACGCATTAACACAACGTGGTATACATATTACTGGGAGTGCTTTTTTTTTCCACAGGTATATTTGTAGGATGGTGTCATCATCAGACTTGACAAAGGTCAGTTTACCACTTTTGAGGTGTTTCACTACTCTCCTAAATAGTTGCTCCTTCCCAAGGAGACCACACACAAACACAGTTGTCCAGTGCAGGATTCAAACCCCTACCTAACTACATCATGATACTTGAGGAGTATGCATTAACACAACGTGCTATACATATTACTGGGAGTTATCTTTTCCACAGGTATATTTGTAGGATGGTGACATCATCAGACTTGACAAAGGTTAGTTTACCACTTTTGAGGTGTTTCACTACTCTCCTAAAAGGTCGCTCCTTCCCAAGGAGACCACACACAAACACACACAGTTGTCCAATGCAGGATTCAAATCCCGACCTTACTCCTTCACGATACTACAGGAGTACGCATTAACACAACACGCTATACACATTACTGGGAGTTATCCTTTCCACAGGTATATTTGTAGGATGGTGACATCATCAGACTATACGAAGTAGGTTACATTAGGTGACATTAGATGGCCTACATTGAAGGAATGTCTAAACACTTTGGCCATGTGATCATCAAAGGTGAGTTTACTATCTACCTGTGTCCCCAGGGCCATTATGACTTTCTCTGTACATGCTGGATTACCACCTATGTGGTAATTTGTGTGCACTTTGTATTACCCAAAGGGGATGACTATGCATTCTTTGCCATTCAGCTTGAGGGCATTGTTTTGACACCAGGTATCTGTCTCTGTAAGACACTTCTGGAGGATGTCTGTGTCAGCTGTACAGTCAATTATGGACCACAGTTTCCATTCATCTGCAAACCTGCTCAGCCATACACCTGCTGTGCTTGCCTGTACTTCTGAACAGTATCTACTAAACAGGTGGGGTCCCAGGACCAAGACCTGTGTGATGCCATTTGTGTCTGGCTTAGAGTTGGACATGGCACCCGCAACTATGAACATGTGTGCTTGATCTGTTAGCCACTTGGCCACCCATCCTGTGACATAGCTGTTAATGTTCCAGCTGGTACACTTGTCCATGATGACAGAGTGGGGAATGGTGTGGTAAGCCCTTAGTGAGGTCCAGGTGGGCTGTGTGGACTACTTTCACCTCCATCTATGTTCATAGTAACTGTTTTAAATAAGTCAACTAGGTTTGGGAGCCAGGCTCTGCCTTTAACAAGGCAAAGTTGTGTAGAGTCCAGTGTCTGGAGATCTCCAATGTCTCAGTGTATGGGTTCCATGACAATTTGCTCAATAGCTCTGTAGACTCGGCTGAGTAGACATATTGGGCAATGGTTTCCAGGTTCTGTTATGGCACACCCTTTGTGGAGCTGGATGACTGTTACTGTATGCCATTCTTTGGGTACATAGCCTGTGGTACACTTGAGTTTGGACAGTGAATGTAGGTGAGGGTGTAGTTCCTTATGGGCCTAGTGTAAGACGCAGCCTGGGACAACATACAGTCACATTGATGCTATGTTCTTAGCTTTGGTAAGGGCTGTCTTTACCTGCATGTCCATGACGTCTGGGTCTCTGCATCCTTCTGTGATGGACCCAGGCCCTTTTGGGGGTGATGGGGGGGAGTTTACACTGAACATGTCCCCCTGGGTGTGGGCAACGAAAGTTGGTTTGGTGTATGTCATTCCTTTTTTCAGTAGCTGACAGCATATTTGGAAGTTGACACCTACATGTCTGGTATAGCTACCGAAGGCTTTGTGGTTGTTATTCTTACATTCCTTGGCTATTTGTCTTTAGAAACTGTCCTTGGATTATTTTATGAGCAATCATTGTTTCTTCCTGATAATGATCAGTGATGCCTTTCCTTTAGTGAAGTTGGATCTATCATGTGTTCATTTCCTCCTTCTCTTGTCTAGCTTATTTATGGACTACAAACACCTGCTTGTTGTCCTATTTTTGGAGGAATGCATCTTGGTTTTATTTGTGATGTCTCATTCCATGCATCCCTGTAGATGCTCATAGGATGCACTTGTAAATGATTCTGCAGATTGCATACCATTATCCTATAGCAAGGAGTCTTCGGAACATTCCACTTTGGTCTTGGAAAGTGTACAGTTTGCTTTTGCAAATGTCTTCACAGTGGTTTCATTGACTGGGTGTGGGGGTGGGATGTGGATGTCCAGTGTGATTACTTAATGACCTGATATTACCAGCGTGGGGGTTTATCTCTGTTGTGGAACACTGGTACCCCATGTTGGTGATGATCATGTCCAGTATGTTATCACCTGTAGTGGGCATGCTGACCAGCTGTTCCAGGGTGTTAGAGTTTCTTACCTCTAGGACACATTAGGCAAAGGACATTGTATACGAGCAATTCACCCACTCAATGTTTGGGTAGTTGTAATCTCCTCATATAATGGTGTTTGATAGGACCTTTATATGTCCCATTGTTCTACAGAATACTGATTGAGGTTCCTGAGATAAGGTACGTGATCTGTAGCAGGCTACAATCTGATGGGCAGCTTTGCCCAATGTTAGTTGCACTTGCATGGTCTCCAATGCCTCATGCTGTGCCAGTAACCTGAAGGTGTGGATATCCATAAGGTAAATGGCTACACCCCTTCCTTTTGTATTTCACTCGTGGTCTTGGGTCCAAATGTCAGAGTGATTGTGAGTGTTTTACGTGGATCATATCCAACAGCTCAATGTTTGACATAGCTTTGTATGTTAGGCAGTGAACACCTCTGAGTATGCGATATGCAAGGGAGTACGGATGGAGCATTTTGCGATGGTCTGTGCATGGTATGTATTTCAGGCCACTAATGCTCTTTGTGAGGTATTGCTGCTGGCTTTCAAGTTGTTGTAGTTGTCTTGTGAGGTACATAGCAGCAGTGGCGTTATACTCTTTTATAGTTCTATTGAGTGGTGAGTAGAGGGGAACAATGTCCTCTTCTATTCTGCATGAGACACATTTTGTGATGAGGTGTGCCACATAAGAGCATTTCCTGACTACTGTGGGACTGTGCTTATCACAGTTGTATCCACTGTCCACCTGTGACCCAGGGTCTCTTGTCACACTTACAGTGTGAAGTATACTACTATCTATGTTGTAGTTCTTGGGTACAGTGTTTTTAACAAAGGTGATGATAATTCACCTTTTGACATTGAGCTACAGGCCATGGCTTGGACAACAGCCATCTGTCTCAGTGAGGCCCTTTTGTAGGATGTCCACATCTTTAGTGTTTACAATGATGGCTCCTAGTTTGCAGTCCTCTGGAAACTTCAGTAGCCACAGGCCTTCCATGTTAATGTTTACTTCAGGGAAGTAGATACTACACAGCCTGGGAAGGTATCTAGTCCCATGGCTGCTGTGATACTGGCTTTGGAGAGTGTTTTTTACCTGTGCAGCCGTGATGACATCAACTTTGCTGTCTTCCATTATAGACGTGCTCTTTCATGGGTGAGAGGGGGGTAAAGTTAACACTGATCCTATCTGCCAAGATGTTGGCAATATCAGTTGGCTCTGTACATTTAGTGCCATTGAGCTGTAACTCAGAACAGATCTGAGTGTAACCATGACATGGACCTGTCTGTTGGGCAGAGATCTCCTGAGTAGACAGTATGCAACAGAGTACAGATTGGGTTACATTTCAGTCTTGTTGCATGGGGCAACTATTTGAGGCCAGTAATCCTCTTGTTAAGGTACTTCATTGGTGTTTCTAGCTGCTGAACGTGCCAAGTCACATTCATCGCAAGTGTGTTGTGGTACTCCCTGACAGGTCTGATGACTGCTGTGTAGTGGCAACCTCCTTTGGCTTACATGCACAGACCTTGGCAGTTTGTGTGAACACATAGCAGGACTTTCAGACCAATTTGTGAATGTGTTTCTGGAAGTAGAGATGACTATACATATTTGTCCATAGATCCCTTATTATCACATCCGTATTTAGCCTAAGTGTGTGAGCATGCCCAGTATGACCTTTCAGTGTGATGCTGAATGAAATCCATTACATTTGTTGGAGTGTGTGAGCATGCACAGTATACACATTTATACTATATGTGTATGGTAAATCAAGTTGTATTTTTACACCAGGGCTCACCTTTGTACTGTTGCCTATCGTACTGGCTCGAGGCATACTACTGTACTACAGATCTTAGCGTCCAATGTCACGTATATTAGCTTGCGACTTCATAGCCTACACAACCCACTTCACAATGCCTGGCCTGATGTTCACTGTCTGCATAGGCATGTGGGGAAGGTTACCCATTTGACTCTTTAGGGGCATGATACAGCATTGTTTTGTGTTTGCATTGGTGTACAATTGTCCTGCTGTGTCTGTGCCACTGAAATGCGATCATGGCTTAGTGGTTCAGTACTGTGACTATAGTGCACAGTATCCTGGGTTCAAGGCCTGTCACTGCTTTTTAATTTCATGCTGGCCAGACCAGACTGCTTAAGGAACAGTAAAGCAGATATAAGTATGTTTAACTGACTTTGCTCAACTTGCCCTGACCTTGCCCATCATTGCATGAGCAATTTTGCTTACATATACCAGATACTGGTGAAAGCTGCTTAGCACTGCTTTATATTGCTTAAAACATGGCAATCATGCCTCAGGTGGTGTTGCAGGGCTTCCTATGTCGGATGCACGTACTACACTGCCTATACATGTTTGGAAACAGGTAGCATCAAGTTAGGCATCCCTTTTATTTTATGTGCGAGTCAGAGAGAGGTATCATTTCCATGGTTCCTACTGAGCCAGTGTATGTGCTATGCGTTGCCTCTTTGCCAAGGACAAGGCATATTGGGCACACCTCCTTCTGCCTACTGGGGCAGGCTCAGTTTGTTCCTCCTCCAAGTCATGCTGTGCCTGTGCAGGCCTTGGCAATGGTGGGGGGCTGTTTGGCCCTGCCCCATGCTGTTCCTGCTGCAGCTGTTTTCGCAGGATCATATTGTGTAGCATGGCACATTCCATGACAATTTGGGTACATGTAGTTGGTGAGTACTGCAAGGCTCCACCAGATGTGTCCAGGCACTAGAACCATGAATTGAGCATCCCAAACACACGCTCAATTAAATTTCATGTTTGTGCGTGTGCCTCATTATGGAGCTCTTGTTCAGGTGTGTGTGCATTTCTGATGGGTGTCATCAGCCACGGCTCTAGTGCGTATCCAGCATCCCCCACTAGGTGACCGTCAGGGATGTCCCCATTGGCAAATGTCTGGTACAGCTGTGACAGATACCAGATATGGGAATAGTGGTAGCTTCCAGAGCAGCCAGCACACACATTCAATATTATGCCCTGGGCATCACACATGACCTGGCAGTTGATGGAGTGGAAGCCCTTGTGGTTGATGTAGGCCCTACCCCACTCACCAGCTGGTGCTTTGATGTGTATGTGCGTGCAGTCAATTGCACCCACTACCTCAGGGTATTCTGCTATTTGCTGGAAGAGATGCATATTGCTGGCCAATACCTCACAGGAATTGGGGAAATATACAGATCACCAACATGTGCTGACATGGCATTCAGGAACTGGTGCAGTACCCTTGATGCTGATGCCTGTGAAATCCCCATCATATCACCAGTTGGTCTCTGGAAGGCACCTGTTGCTAGTATTCTTAGGCCAACACATACCTTGGTTTCCACTGGGATGGGTTCCCTTCTGTTGGTTCTGTGTGTGAGGTGTGGCCTGCACAGCTCAACAATTTGCTGCAGGAGGTCTGTGTCCACTCTATAGTGCTCCACTATCTCCAGCTCATGAAGCCCCTGGTAGGTTACCCTGGGTCTGTACACTCTTCTCTGTCTCCTCACTGTGGGTTGCTCAGCAGCATTCGCAATGGCACCACCCTCAGCATCTTGCACATGTTGCCTTATAACAGCAATGGCAGCCCCTAACATTTTTATGGCTCAGTTTAAGCTTTTTAAGTTTTCACTTCTCTTTTTTGACTGCAGTGTTGCAGTGTTTCTGAGAAAAAACATGGGGGAATGTTGTTTGCAGAGTTTTAGGTGCTGGGCTGGGCTGGGCTAGTGTACTGCCTGTGTAATTGGCTGATTCTGATTGATTTCACCTGGCAGCTCTGCTAGTTCTCCTTGGTTTACTTCCTACTACTTCTTTTCCTTCCTTTTCCCTTTCTGTTTCCACAGGGGGCAGCGCCACGCAAAGAAGTGCAAACACGCACACACGAGCACACACGTGCTTACACAGGCTTACACAAGCTTACACAGGCTTAGGCGGGTGCATATTTGTGTATACAAGCTTAGACGGCCTTACACAGGCTTACACGGGCGCACACAGGCTTAGACAGGTTTACACGCGTGCACACGCACACAGTGTAGGCAACTTTGCAAGAAACTTTAGTGATAGCCACGGCGTACACCTTCAGTTTCTGGATTTCAGTTTAGACAACTGTAGAAACACCTCTTTTAGTCCTGAGTAACTCGCAGCAAACACATGCCACTCTGCTCCAATAAGCTTACAGTCTTTTTGATACATACCCCCTCATGATGTCACCCATCTTCTACTCTATTACTCCCCTTATCCTACTCTTACACTCTAGGGACATGGTTCACATAGCAGGAAAAATTGGGATTCACTATCCTTATCCTCATTTGCATAGGATTGCCTACTAATGATTGGTTACATCTCTCAGACTGAGCTTTCCCCCCTTAGCAACCTCTACTCAGTAGCCATGTTGTCTTCAGCCTGCCATTCACTTGCATGGCAGATGAATATTTTGAATAAAATCCCTAGTTGTGGCTTTTATATTTTGTTTTTCTGGTTATTACAGTGCCGCACGTTTGCGTGGCGTTGAGCTACACTTAAACATCGGAGATCGAGGAAAAAATGTTATTTTTTTATTATTTTGCAACGGCTAAAAATGCCAATGGACGTATATTTGGCTATTGGCATGCTTCCTCAACTGGATGCATCCTTTATTTGGAGCTGTCATCGCTCTGTTTTGCTATTTGCAGAACGGTACTCAGTTGCCAACCGAGTACATTTCTGCAAATAACACTACTCTTACTCAGACAGGTTAGTGTTTCCTGGATCGCAAATTTACCTCATTTGCATAGCTTTCAGCAGCAAATGAGGTAATTAGCATAAACTAACCCTGTCCGTGCAAGAGTCGTTTTAGGAGCTCTCTTGCACACCCCTGCCGGCTGTTCCTGGATCACTCGGCAGACATGTTGGCTGCATGGAGTCTTCCTCTACTATTAGACTCTGTGCAAGCCTTCATGAATCCGGCCCATTGTTTGTTTTCCTAAAGAAATTACTGTAACTTCAAGTCAAGTTTTACCACCATTGATGTGCAGTGATCACGGGGTCATAAAGGTTAATTTGTTGTTAGATAATTCTGACAAACTGAAATCTAAGCCAATGCACAGAAGGTTAATTACAGATTATAGGAAAGCAAAAAAGTTGCTATATAAAACTAACTGGGGTGAAGTGTTCATTGGAAAAACTGCAGATGGGATGTTGAAAGTTTTGAAAGATAAATTGAGTGCAAAAAGTAAAAAAATGTTTAACATCAGGATCTAGGCACGTAACATCAGGGGGGTATATCTCCCTAAGAACAAGATACCTGATTAAGGTGAGAGACAAAAAATATAAGAAATGAAAGAGAGGTCAAACTACAACTTTGAAAACTGAAATAAATGAGCTGGACAAACAGATTAAGCATAGTGTTAGACAAGATCAAGAATAATTTGAAGAAAATTTATATAAAGATATTGAGCATAATAGGAAACCTTTTTATAGATACATAAGATGTGGAAGGAGTAAAGATACACAAATTGTTAAACTGTGTGCAGATTCTAAAATTTATTCTCAGACACAACAGATTATAGATATATTTACAAAATCCTATGCAAAACAGTTTGGCTCCACAAAAGGGGTGGTAAGTTGTCCTAGTGACATCCAGGTAACCCCAGATACTGGAATCAAATTAGATTATATTGAAAAATAACTGTGCATACTGGATCAACACAAAGTGCAGGGAGGAGACAGAATAAGTAACAATGATTTGAGAATACTTAAGCAAGAACTTACACTGCCATTACATCTATTATTCACTAGGTCATATAAATATGGGGAGATGCCTCAAGATTGGAGACATGCACTTATTAAACCTGTCTTTAAGGGAAAGGGGAGTAGGACAAACCCAGAATCACATAGACCCTTAAGTCTACTTTCATGTTGTGGAAAAATAATGGAGAAGGTAATACTGGATAAGTTATTGTCAGAACTGGATAGGTTGGGACTTGAAACCATATATCAGCATGCATATGTTGAAAATAGATCTATTACCACCTGTAACATGATGTTCGATAACAATATAATAACAGCTATGAATAAAACATTGTGCTGTGATGTGATTTATATAGATTTAACTTCAGCATTTGACAGGGTCATGCACAAAACACTGATCAATAAATTAGTACAACTAGGTATTGATGTACTGTTGATAAGATGGATAGCTGCATGGCTTACAAATAGGACATGGCAAGTATCACACCAACTGGACAGGTGAAATCCTTGGTTACAGTCAAGGTGTCCCACAGGGCTCTGTACTAGGCCCTTACATGTTTAGATTGCATCTTTCAGACCTTACTTTTTCATCTGAGGTGTTCTACAGTTTATATGCTGATGACCTGAAATTGGGTAAACTGATTACAAGTGTTACAGATAAGGCATGTCTGCAAAATAATTTGACTAAATTGACCATTTGGGCACAGGAGAATAATATGTTGATAAATACATCAAAAACTAAGCATATGAGACTTGGGCGACATAAACTGAAAGGCGAATATTTAATACAGCACACAGTGATGGAAACTGTAGACTCATTTAAGGACCTGGGTATATGGGTAGATTCAGCTATGAGTTTTTCTAATCATATCAACCAATTGGCTAATGATAGTTATAGAATTATAGGTTGTATAAAAAGATTTATAAAGTCTAGAAAATCAAAAATAATGAAGTCATTGTTTGTTAGTTACATTAGACCCAAACTTGGGTATGGAATAACAATATGGAAACCCTACAGGAAAACAAGCATGAATAAACTGGAAAGAGTACAGCAAAAATACACTAAGGGCATCAATAGATGTGAAAATCTAAGTTATTATTAAAGACTAAACTATCTGAACTTGCACAGTGTCTCTTACAGATATTTTAGAGGAGATCTTATTCAGGTATATAAGGCATTTAGGGACAACTACCTCTGGGAATGTTTGGGGTTATCAAAAGTACTAGAGAATCATCAGATAACCTATGTAGAATATTCTATAGGAATGAGAAGTGTACTTATTATGGGAACAAGTGTTTCAGCATATTGGCAAGCTATCTACTGGTAGCATTCTAGACTGGATTTTAGTCTCTCACCCTCATTACTTCTCTGACAGTGGCACACTTCCAGACTCCTTTAGTGATCACCTGCCCACCTTTGCACATCGACTCCCAACACCTTTACTCAGAACACACAACTACATAACCATCCAAAACCAAAAAAACTTTAATCCTACAGCTTTTACTGACTCTCTAAAAGCAATTAACTGGAATGTTCTAAAAAAATTAGCCCTAGATGATGCTGTAGCTCACTTCAACTCAACCTTCTTAAATCTCCTAGATAACCATGCTCCACTAAGCTCTAAAAGAATAAAACTAAAAACCACCCCCTGGCTAACCAAAAATACCCTAACAGCTATGAGGCACAGAGACAAAGTCTGGGCTCTTTACCATAAAAATAAATCTCTCCTCTCCCATACCGAATTCAAAACACTCAGAAACAAAGTAAAAAAGCTCATTACTGCTGATCGACAAAACTATTTCTCAAAACTCCAAAACAGTAATAAAACAAACCCTCAGAAGTTCTGGAAAGGAATTTCTACCCTTATCAATCCTGGCAAAATACTCAACCCCAGCCCTGACCCCAATGCTCCTGATAATGACTTAGCTACACAATTCAACTCCTTTTTCATAGATTCCATCTCCAAACTAACACCTTCATTCTCCAGTATCACTCCATCCTCCACTTTTCCCACTCTCCCTTCAACTAACACCCTTCCCTTCACTTCCGTCTCTACTACCACTTCCTCTCCATTTCCATCACCCCCTCTTCCCACACCTCTGTCACTAAAACCAATTCCAACATCTACGATAAAAAAACTTCTACAGAAACTTAAACCGTGCTCCAATGCCCCTGACAATATTCCTTCATACTTCCTTAGCATAGCTGCTGAAGCCATTGCCTACCCCATCAGTATACTAATCAACCGCTCTATCAAAGAAATCATGGTACTCCAAATTTGGAAAAAGGCTTTCATCATACCTCTACATAAAGGTGGCAATAACAACAATATTACAAACTTTCGCCCCATAGCTATCTGATCCCCTATCTCAAAACTCCTAGAAAAGTGCATCCATCTACAGCACCTACCTTACCTCTTAGACAATAATCTACTAACTCCAACTCAGCACGGCTTTCGATCTGGTCATAGCACTATGTCAGCCCTTCTCTCCTTCCTCAAAACAGTAAATACAGCTCGGGACTCTGGTCATATTGTCTCTATCCTCTTACTTGATCTTTCAAAGGCCCTTGACACTATCTCTCACAAACGTCTTCTAACCAAACTCTCTCAACTCAACATATCTCCTTCCTCATTGTCCTGGTTCTCTAGCTACTTATCAAATAGATACCAGGCAGTAAAGTGGAAAACAGCCACTTTTCTAAATACCCCAACTGGAGTTCCCCAGGGCTCCATACTGGGTCCTCTGTTATTTAATATATACATAAAAGATTTCCACAACTCTATCCCATTCTCCAGCATTATCTAATATGCTGATTATTCAACTATCATTTGTTCTGCCACATCCTTCCCAGTGCTACAAAAGCTTACATAAGATGCCTTCTCTATCACTGAACTATGGATGAAAGATAACCACCTTGCTCTCAATGCCTCTAAAACCAAACTAATGGTATTTACCCCCTCTAAACACACTTCTATCAATACTAACTCTCTATCAATTACCAGCCACAATAACACATCCCTGGAATTGGTGTCCAATGCTAAGTTACTGGGTGTTCAAATCGACAGCCATCTCAAATTCAACTCCCATAACTAGACATGCTATACCGGCACAATCGCTACCTTACACCCTCCACTAAAATCACTCTCTCTACCTCATTCCTCATTCCCTCTCTTCTCTATGGAGCCCCACTCCTAACTAACATCCAATCTTCCCTTAAAACACAACTTTCCACCTGTTA
Organism: Protopterus annectens; assembly: GCF_019279795.1. NCBI lineage: Eukaryota > Metazoa > Chordata > Ceratodontiformes > Protopteridae > Protopterus > Protopterus annectens. The sequence continues at coordinate 1,780,462,238 of NC_056731.1, forward strand.
CAACAAAATTGTTAAATTCGCTACCAGTCATAAGTCTTCTACCCACCACTGCTCTTCACTGCATAAATTAAAATGGCTTGAACTTCCCAACAACTCATCTATTCTCAACTTACTCTTGCTCACAAGCTAATTTTCAAACCTGACCTCTGTCCATCTCTATCCTCAGCATTTAAATTTCACCTTCCCAGCACAGTACTTAGATCTAACAACCAAAATCGAATCGAATTGCATAAACCAAATCATCCCCCTGGTAAAAATCTCCTATCCTTTAGCCTAGCATGACTCTGGAACTCCCTACCTCCTGCCATTTGTACCACCTTCAACCACCTTACATTCAAAAAATCTCTTCACTCTCATCTATTTTCCCAGTGGGAATGCTCATGCTCACATCCTTCATGATCTATACTGACTATCTCTCCTTCTCCTCCACTAGGTCATTTGTTATCTCTGCTCAAAAAAAAAAAAAAAAAATTACATCGTCTGCTCTGTCAGACTTACAAATGATACAATTGCTTCTTACTTATCTACATTGAAATGTTTACCTTTTGTAGCCTGCATCTTCTGTAATGTGTACCACCAGTTTGTTCTTCCAAAAATTGTTTGCTTTAACTGTAACATTTAACACAAGTCTGTCTACCACAAATTGTATACTCTAATTGTATAATTCTTGTAAAATATTGTAAAAAGGATGTAAAACCTATTGTAACTTGTTTGGAGCTTTTCTCCCCAGGACTCCATTGAAAATGGGTTCATCTTGGCCCAATGGACTATCCTGGTAAACCAACTGCAAATAAATAAAAATAAATAAATAAATAGAAGGGCTTTAATGCCCATGCTTGAAACATTTGTATGCATGTATGTATGTATGTATGTATGTATGCAGATGGACAATACAGTTACAACTGCTGAATCCTACACAAATGCACTCTATAAGCACTTACACGAGTGCATGGATCGTGCTATCCCAAACAGAACCAAGATGCTATCCTCCAAATAAAGGAAGCCAATTTGGTGGTCCCCTGCCATAAACAAACTGTACAACAGAAGGAAGAAACTGTTGCAAAAGATAGTAAAATCCCATGAGTGGAGGAGCTCCCTGGTCAGCCTCAGTAAGAAGCTGAAATCCCTTATAAGATCCTCCAAAGCTAGCTACGAAAACAAAATCATCACTAATTCTAAGGACAACCACAAAGTATTCTATAGCTATGTCAAGAATCTCGATGGCAACACCCAGATCTTCTCTGAGTTACAGCACAACGGCACAAAAATTACAGAACCAACTGATATTGCCAACATCCTGGCAGATAGGTTCAGTGCTAACTTTACCCCCCCCTAAAGGGCCCATATCTATACAGGAAGAATGCAGAATCCCTGTAATCACAACTACGCAGGTAAAAGCTGCACTCTCTAAAGCCAAAAACACAGCACCCATGGGACCGGACAACACCCCAGGCTGCGTTTTACACAAACTTCAGAACAAACTGGCTCCCCACTTAAGCACCATGTTCAATAACAGCCTTACATCAGGCTTTGTGCCCACTGAATGGTGCACAGCAATAGTTATCCCACTCCACAAAGGGGGAGCCACCACTGATCCCGGGAACTATCGACCTATTAGCCTGATGAGCCTGGTCTGCAAGGCCATGGAACGTATCATCATGGAAATCATAAACAAAGATATTGGTTACTTCCAAACTCTGGATCCCACCCAGTTTGTGTTTGTGAAAGGCAGATCATGCCTCCTGAACTTGATCGACTTCTTTGAGGCTGTCACCAAAGCAGTAGATGAGGGTAAGGTGGTTCACACAGCCTATCTTGACCTCGCCAAGGCTTTCAACACCATCCCCCACTCTGGAATTATAGCTAAACTCACTAAACTAGGTATAAATCCCTACATCACAAGATGGGTTGCCAACTGGCTCACTGACAAAACCCACACTGTAAAAGTTGCAGACTCCAAATCTGACCTCAAAGCAGTGACAAGTGGAGTACCACAGGGTTCTCTCCTGGGACCTCTTCTGTTTGGCATCTACTTCTCTGAAGTACAGGCTAACACAGAAGGCCTCTGGCTAATGAAGTTCACAGATGACTGCAAACTAGGAGCCATAGTCAAGTCCCCAAATGATGTGGACATCCTACAGAAGGGCCTCGCTGAGACAGATGCCTGGTGTCAGAGTCATGGCCTCAAGCTCAATTCCAAAAAGTGCAGTGTCATCCCCTTTGGTAAAAACTCTGTACCCATGAACTACCACATAGGCAGCAATCTACTTAACACCGAATGTGTGATGAGACCTTGGGACCCAGGTGGACAGTAGTCTTTCCTTTAATAGTCACATTACCACAGTAGTCAGAAAGTCCTTCTATGTGGCAGACCTCATCATAAAAGGATTCTCATCCAGGAAAAAAGAGATCATTGTTCCTCTCTATTCGACACTCATTAGACCCATTATAGAGTACAATGTCCCTTTTGGAATGTACCTCACAAGAATTCTGCAGCAGCTGGAAAGGCCACAGAAGTACCTCACAAAGAGGATTACTGGCCTCAAACAAATGCCCTGCACTGACCACCGCAAAAAACTCCAGCTTTACTCCATAGCATATCGCCTACTCCGAGGTGATCTCTTCCTAATATATAAAGCTATGTCAAACCCAGAGCTGTTGGACATGCTACACCTAAAGAAATCCCAATGCTTCTGAGCTACACGCTCTAGGGACCTAAACCTTGCCACCACAATAAACAGGACTTGCTGGAGGGATAGATTCCTGTCCCAGAGACTTCCCATACTCTCAAACAGGCTACCCATCTAAGTCAAGCAAAGTTATTCATTAGCACTCTTCAAGAAAAATCTTGATGAGTGGATGGGAAATAGGAAATACACCACAGGGATCACTTCTGTGTCTTTGCTCGACAGTGGCACAGGAAAATAACTTTCTTGGGTGGCATAAGCCAGGGAACCTTGTTGGCTAGGCTTATGTAGGCCCTTGGGCTGATAGCCTAGCACCTACCTATGAACCTATGAACCTATGAACCTATGCATATACCAAATGACTACCCAGTGCATCAGTATACAGTGCCCTAGAAGGAGTAGCTAAAAGTGAGTGCCAATCTAACTATTACAGAGATAAGGTCTCTGGATGATGCTTATGTCTGCATATGTGCCTGTGTTACCTGCTATCTCCTGCTGCCAGGGCTGATTGTATCAATCTGAAATCCACAGAAAGACATCAGAGAGTGCTATAATGAGACTATAGACAAATATGGAGGCAGAGTCTGCATTTGTTTTGCTGAAGTACCAATTCCTAAACCTGGGGGTGCACTCCAAAATGACCCTAAGAAAATAGTTTGGGAGGTTAGAGTGCATTCTGTGCTTCAGAATATGATCACATCAAAACACAGTAGACTCCAAATCCAGCATGTATGGTCATACAACATGATTGAAGTTAAACATAGGTGTGCAGATGGCAATGGCATGGAAAAACACCTTGGATGGGGAACATAAAACTTGCAGTGACTATACAGGCTAATGTTTCCAAGCACAAGTAACGCAATACCTGGTACAAAATTATGTAATGACACACAACAGCTGTGCACAAAGTGCAGAGAATGAAATTATACATTCATTCATGTTTTTTATATATTTGCAGCTGTCATTCTGACAAGCATGTTGTCCATTTGTTGCATCAGATAATCAACTTTTTTGTCACTACATATGAGCCTAAATGCAGCATAGCTGCCATCATCTGCTCAGGCAACAGCCATGCAATGCATGTAGCATACAGGACATTTCAGAAATGTAACATTCATGGCAACATTAGCATATAGCACAGACTGTCAGCATATCTTATGGGGTTATGCACAATGTGCTGACAGAAACTGATCATGTTCATAACCTATGCTAATATAAACACCAGCATGAATAGATGTAGGTGCCTCCTATGATAATCTTACTGCTACAAACTAGTAACAATGGCGGCACTCATAGCATCTCAGAAGAGGCAGATGTACGGTCTCCAGAGGTTGGCCCAGTAGGCAACCATGTTATGGAACAATTGACCTTGCCAATGGACACAACTGACCAAAGGGTCAAGAAACTTAACAAAACCAAGTTCAATTTGTCTTATACTGACTATAGGGCGCTTCAACAACTAAAGAAGGATGAGAATATAATATTAAAGTAATAATGGATAAAGCATGGCACATGGATAAGTTTAAAAACTTTCTGTCTGATGACACAAATTTTAAAAAAATATCATTTTAGATGTAAAGAACCATATAGCACAAGTGAATCTAGCAGTATATGACATGCATCTAACACATGATATTTCCATAGACTGTCCCATGCCCTAAAATTCCTCAAATTTATGGAATACCAAAGAGACCTATAGTCTCAGGAAAAGGAGAACCTATATCCTATATACTTGCAAAGAGTGTTGGCTAAATACTTACCCAAATGTACTACCATACTAAAGGATACATTTCATTTTTGGAAAAGTTTGATATGAACTTTTTCTAGTTACACTGGATATAGCATCATTATTTACAGTCATCCCGATAGAATATGGAATAGATGCCATTAGAAAATTGTTAATGATGGAATCGAGATAGAAAATATATGTTCATTACTTGAGTTGGTGTTGACAAAAATATTTTTATTTTATATCAACAACTAAATGGGGTGGGCCATGGGAACATCAATATATTTGGGAAAAGAATAATATAATGAATGAAACTAATAGATTTAGCCATTTGCTAAATAGGTATTGTAGATTTGTAGATGATTGTTTTACAGGGACAATTGAATTAGAGAGTTTTGTGCAGTATTTGAATAGTACTACAGATTTTTTTTTTTTTTAAAATGGAATAATCATCACATAGTTTAGATTTTTTTTATTCAGAAAACAGAAAAAAACTATGATAGAGTAGTAACTAGAAGGAATAAAAAAGTAGTATATGAAAGATATCTTAAGAGATGAAGTATGCCACCACCACATATTTACAAGAATTTTTAAAGTTGCAATTAATAAGGGTTAGTAGACTTACTACTGAGGAAAATAGTTTTATAGAGCAGCTTAATAAAATGAAGGATGAATTTGTGAAAAGTGGTTATTTGTTAACAGATGTAAATCAAGCATGTGATGAGGTTATACAAGGAAGAAAAACATATATAAACCTATCTTCATCAAGATCAAATAACAGAAGGTGGTGAAAATAAAATAAAAGATAATGTTGTAAGATTTGTTACAATTATAACACCAACACCATAAAAGTAAAGATTATTATTGAAAAAGAACTGGTGATACTGGATGGCCCAACCGAATTGAGGGACATCCTGGGTTGAGACCAAGATTTGCCTACAGGAATGGGCAATCAATAAAACAGATGCTCTGTTATAAAGATTTTATTGATGTTCCAAAAATATACCAACTAAAATAGGAACATATAAGTGTCATAATTGCACTTGTTGTATGGATATATATGAAACAATAGGATATTTTCAGCATCCCTTAACAAATGAAGAATTCACCTTTAAATGTAGGGCTGACTGTAATACACAAAATTAGTTTATTTATGTAATGTATTTTTATGTGGAAAAACATGTAGGAAATTAAAGGATAGAATAATAGAGCACAAGTCTGAAATGAAAGAAAAGTTGAATCAAATGGGTTGTATAGGCATATAATGGACTTCCCAGATCACACTTTTTTTTAGAGTTATTTGTGTGTTAACTCTAGGACCAAGGGGAGGTGATCTAGATAACTATCTACAAACAAGGGAATATGAATGCAATATCTTTGAATGTTTGTGGCTCTGTTACTTCCTATATGTTTATATATTGTTTACATTTTTATATTTTATATTGTATATGTAAATGTTTAGTATTTATAACAATCTTTTTAATGAATGTTTTCAATGAATGCTTATAAAAGTTAGATTTTAACTAATGTTTAGGATAGGTCAATTGTTCATGTTCCTTTAAGTATTTTGGCTGGCTTAATCATGTGATAGAATTAATCCTCTATTTAAAAGTAATGAATGGATGTATTTTTTATATGCTGAGGAAGGGTGTAGACCTGAAAGCTTCATTAAATCTTGACGTGTGGTGACTTTCGTGTGTTCAATGGACACAACTGACCATATGCAACAATATGTGCAACTGCATCTGACAGCAGATGGGTTTCTATTAAAATAATCTTAAGAAAATTCAAGGCAAATAAGTCAAGTAACCTTTTATGTCTTACCAGTGCTCACCCTTAGGCCTTACCCAGTCTCTCAAGAAGAGCTAGGCCAGTCAAGCCAAGGGATGAATACTTCAATGCCATCAACCAGGTCCTGTGTGAAGGATGATAGTGCATCACATAGCCTAATTTGCAGTGGACGTCAGTTAAAGGGATGATTGAGCTAGTCTGAGGAAGCGATCAGGGTTGATCGCGAAAGCACTTACTTTTTGTTTTTTATTCTATTAAAAGTGTTGCCTCTTCTACTGTGGAGTTCTGATACTTCTTTTTCATATACGTAAACTTTCTGAGTGTTGTTATCAGAACCTGCCTGGTGCTCAATCCTCTTTTTTTGTTTATGATCGAGCTACTACATGATGAAACTCTCTCTCCATTGACTGTTATTCATCTGCTGGAAAAGGTTCATGTCCCTGATTCTGGTATTAGTGGGACTGTTTGATTTATGGAGATATAAGAGGTTCAGGACCACTGGGCCCCCACTAGTGTGAATGACAAGCATAGGTCTCCTCTCTGGAGTCCCTAGAATAATAAGTAAAGGATTGGTGCTTCCACACTTACTTGTAATCTTATGTTTTTTAAGCCAATGATCTTATTAGGAACCTCTGAGATTTTCTAGTTGTCTGATATATTTAGTGAGATACATCCTGAAAGGGATTTGTACTCAATAATCAATACTGAATATAAGGGACAATGACCTCTTTAGATCTGGATGAAATTCCTTTCACAGTTAGCTGTGCTACGTAAAAGGATTTCCCGACTACTGCTGTCACATGATGATCAAAAGAGAGAATTGTCGGCCCTTGTTTTAAGGACCCTAACAGCATCCTTATTTTGAAATGACCTGTTGTCTATGCTATATGCTAGAGAGAGCTGTTTTCTTCAAAATATGACAATGTTGCACTTTCGTGTTGCATTTAATTGAAGCAGATTTTAGTGCACATGTATTTGTGAGTGTAAACATTTGGTGCAGAGTTTGGGTATCAGATGAGAGACTTGACATTGACTCCCACTTTGAGTCATCTGCAGACTTAGTTAGCCAGTGGTTTTGGTTCATGGTCGAGACAAGAAAAGTAAATGACAAATGGAGAAAGTCCCAACACTGAGCCATATGATACACCACTGGTCACCTTTGTGACAAAGGAAAATACTGCCAGCCCAGCTAGCTGGAATTTTGTAAATAATTATAAGCCGTTTGTGAATATTAATATGATTTAGATAGAATTTATATAGAAATGCACACACACACACACACACACACACACACACATATATATATATATATATATATATATATATATATATATATATATAGATTCACTATACAATCTGGAAATACTGAAATATCAAATTTCAGTATTTCAAGACTGAATAGTCGAACACCCACATACCCGAACACACAAAACTGGGAATATCACAATCGCAACCATACACACACACACACACACACACACACACACACACACACACACACACACACACACACACACATATACACACACACACCTACCTAACTGCACTAAAACAAACAAAACAACACACAAAAACACAACATAACACACACACACCTACCCTACCTATAAGCAGGGATGCAAGCCCCCTTGCACCCCCTACTTATATATACTAACTCCGAGGTCACACTAAACACAGAAACACACAAAAAACACCACACACACACACTAACATCCCTATCTAATATCCTTAAACAAAGACCACTTACCTAAACTCCCAGATAAATCCACAAACTGCACCGCACATCATGAACACGACACCATGATAGCAGATTTGGCATTTCCGTAGTTGACATACTGCAGTTTCGTGTAACTGCACTTTTGTGTATTCCGTCTTGACGTACTGAAATTCAGCATTTCAGTATGTCGAGATTCTCTAGTGTTTTTATATATATATATATATATATATATATATATATATATATATATATATAAATATAAATAGATATAGATAGATATAGACATGCAGATATGTATGTGGGTCTCCAAACTTAGTGGTTCCCAAACTAATTGCCAAAGCATCATGTGGAACCATAGTACCACCCAACGATGCCACAATAAAATGGATAGAAAACAAGTGATTTCTTATTCTTCTTTTCATTCTTTTATTGACACTTTGTAATATGTAACAAGAACCATTGCTTTAATCACTGTGTTTTGCCAATACTACATGACAACATGCAAGTTTGTCCTTTGTCATAAGTTTTGACTCACATGATTAGCAATGCAGCATGACCAAACAGAGCTTTTAACACTGATTACTACAGTGTGTGTAGTACAGGAAAACATATTGAAAATGAGAAAACATGAATAACCTCTATGGGCTGTAAATCATTTTATTGAGAATTTAGTCAGTCAAGTTCAAGCAACTCACAGAAGAAGACAACTCCTAGTGGGCAAGGCTTGTCATCCAAAGAAGAGGTCTGTTCTTAATGAATCATGGTTTCTTTTCAGCAAAAGTAAAACCATTTCAGCACTTACACTTATTATATAGTTCTTCATTGGGAAAATATTTTTGTAGGTTGACAATGTCTTTGTTGATAATTTCCATGATAATTTCTTCCACGGCTTTGCATATTAGACATGGGTCTGTAGTTTCTGGGGTTGATTGACGGTTTAGCCTTGAGAATGGAGATTACCATTGCAGTCTTCCATTTGCTTGGTATGTAGGCTGTTCTGAGGCTGTAGTTGAAAAGTTACTGAACTGGTCCTGATAGGTCCTGATAGGTCATGTTTCAGGCTATTTAGGAGGCAACCTGGGATACTGTCAGGCCCTACTGAGGCTGTGATTTTAGCCTTAGTGAGTGCCACTATGACCTGTTCCTTGCTGATAGTTGGAGGGAGGGTTAGGCTGGTAGGGATTTCACAAGGGGTGGCAAGAGGGGAGTGGGAGGTAAAGTCTGAGCAGAATTTTTTAGCCAGCAGATTCGCTACTTCACTCTGTTCATTGAAGCTGGTACCTTATACTACCAGATCAGCACACTGTTGCATGTTACTTTTGAGGTTTCATTCATAGCTGTAGAAGGTCTTGTAGTTGTCTTTAGCCTGAAAAACTATCTTGACCTCATAATTGGCCTTGTTATATTTAATTAGTCCTCTTAGTTTCCTCTTTAATTTTATTAGTGAATGTTTGTCATTATGAGATTTGCTCTTTTTGACACTGGCTATGACCACCAGTGTGGTTTGTTTTGGGCTTACTTACAGTAGGTACAGCAGCTTCTATGCATCCATTTACATATCTGTACAGTGTCTCTGTAAAATAATTCTGCATAGGCTTTGCACTTTGGGTTGAGCAGGGCATTAAATTTTGACAAATTGTCACTTAATGGGATGTACTTTGCTTTAGAATAGTTTATAAATGTAACAGGTTTGTTGTGTTTTCCAAGCTGATTTTTATTTTGAATGAGACAGATTTGTGATCCAACCTCACCAGTGAGTGGGTGCAGCACTCTCCCATGTTGGTGAGAACAACATCCAATATGTTTGAACATTTGGTTGAAGTGAGCACTAACTGAGCAAGGGCATTTATGTTAATAAAGTCCATGAAACGTTGTGCCTGTATGTTAATGATAGTGTAAGTTTCCCAGCCTATAGAGAGGGGTATTTAAAGTCTCCTACAAATAGATGTTTGGTTGGATGGACAAAGCCTCCAGTAAGCCTAGACGAGCATTATGGGATTTATAAGATACAGATGCTGACCTATAGCTTGCTAAGATATGGTAAGGTAATCTATCTAAGGTGATGTACACGAGAATGAACTCAAGGGTATGATCCTGAGACGAGCATTATGGGATTTATAAGATACAGATGCTGACCTATAGCTTGCTAAGATATGGTAAGGGAATCTATCTAAGGTGATGTACATGAGAATGAACTCAAGGGTATGATCCTGATTAACGAACCTTGAGGTATATTTGTTGCTAATGTATATAGAGACACCTCCACCTTCAGTCCCTTTCTGTGTGGCTGATGGTCTAGTCTTGCACTGCCAGAGTACTTTCTGCAGTTTTAAACCATGTCTCAGTAACAGCACAGCTGTACATATTCTTCAGAGTGAACAGAGCTCGTGGGACATGAAGTTCCTTTCTCCTAGCATTGAGAAGTAATACCTTTAGGTTACTTTGGGTTTTATTTGCTATGTAGGTAGGTTTCTCACTTTGACATTGCCTAAAAAGGTTCTAAATGGATCATAAGCAAAAGATTCAAAAAACATAACTAAAAGATGCATACAAAATAACACATCTAGCTATATTAAACTAAAAGTATATAACTATGTGTAGTATATCCTTTTTGTTCAAATGGAGTTGTAATGTTTGGGATACATTAGAGGGTATGATACAAGGCTTCATGGTGAGACAAGGTGAGAATGAAGTTGCACGTCTACAGGTGAATATAGTGGAGACATAGCATTGATTATGTTAGAAAATATACATATGTACTGAAATTCTTTTTGGTGTTTAAAGATACTCAATAACTCACCCTTTATAGATGATTTTAATTCTAATTAATGCCCATCTTGTGTCAAATTCTAATTAAATTATAAAAGCTAATCTAATAGGTATGCCATGTACATCTCATATGGATTTATTTCTGATTGTGTAGTAATAATACATATAAAGTAATTTTGTATTTCACTAAGTAAAGCCCATCTTCATTGGTTCTTCCTGAATTACTTGTGTGAGAGAGCTAAACCCATGTTTTATTTTCTGTTGAGCAAAGCACTGCTTCACATACATGCATCCAGATTCAAAAAATGCTAGCTATTGTTCTCTGTAATCATTTCAATACTTCACATCTATGTTTTATAATACTTTAAGGCATGGAAACATTCCATGTCACAAAAAGTGTCAAGAGAGAGACAGACAGAGATAAATAAGAAATGAGAGAGACTAAGAAATAAGTATTTAGTGAGACACCAAAGAGCATCATGTACATGTCAACTTTTTGAAACCTGTGTCTAGAAGACTATTCTTAGCTCACACCATGGTGGATTTACATTAACAAAAGGCACTTGGACTTACTTTTCAAATATGCTGCTTTTGGCAGAATGGTAATTTTCTGATTTTTAGTCTTGAATTCAGTCATGACTAAAAATATCAGAATAATTGCTGTACCATCAAAAGCAGTTCTGATATCAGTAACCATCTGAAATGTCAGACCCCTTTAGAGCAAGTCCCAAAACATGAAGACTGAATGGCCAAAGGATCAGACTTACACACTAAGCCTGAGATGCTACCACCACCATGCAAAAATAAATTTTAAGGAGAAGAACAGTTTTCAAGATTTGCTCTTCTCTGAGTTTTTGATTTTTTTTTTCAGTTTTCCAGCACTAGACATTTTGAGTGCTGACATTTCAACAGGGAGCCATTCTATATCACTTTGCAGCCTAATGCCGTGAGACAAACATAGGATGTCATAGGTGAAGTACTAAAAAAAACGGGAGTGAATCATGTTGGTGTCCGGTTTCATTTTGCATTCTTAATGCTAGCAGGAAAGTTTTTTTTTTGTTAAGTAATGGCAGGGAAAGCCAGATAATTGGTGTAGGTATTGCCTGCACTCTGTAATACATTTATAATCTGGTTTATTTCATTTATAATCCTGTCCTTTTTTTCACTTATATTATTTGGTTTATCAGTGATTATCAGTTTAGCAGATATTGGTAGATGGATCACTTAAACTATCTGTTGAGCATTTAATATAAATGAATCTAAATGGAACATTGGTTATTATTTAGTCCAGTAGTGTGCTATTTAGGTTTGATCTAGATGGCTCTATAACAATTTATGTGAGGTTGTTTTGATTAGGTAAAAACTGGACATGCTGTTTTTGGACTAGTAAGTTTGTATTAAAGTCTGACATTAAGCATTAGACTTCCTTCAATGTTCACTTTAATTATGTCTTATTAATCTGTTTGAAGATGTGTAGGGCTTGAAGGAGGAAGAACGTAAACTACTGTTATGGTGAGCTTGGCTTTGTTACTCATGAAGATCTAACAGGTTAGCCAGTTCAGAGCATTTTCATGTTGTTTTCTAGTGGCTAAACATGATGTTTGGATACTCATAACTTGATAACAACTCAGATTTCTTTTTACATGGTCTGTTATTTAGATGTGTATGACAGTTAATTTAGACGAAAGTAGACTGTGTTACAGCTAAAACGTGTCTGTTATTCGTATCACTTCAGGTTTGTTTTCCATAACCAGGCTTTTATGCTGCTTTTTTATACTGTGGGTGTTTTTGTGGGATGTAGTGAATTCCTTGTTTGACTTTTGGTTCAGTGGAGTTGCTGGCAGAATCTTTTGTCTAACACCTATGATGTCACCTCCTCATATGTGATATCATCTGGCAAAGAAGACTCCAAATATCCCTTTTTACCCAGATGGCCAGATTTTCATTTCTGGTGTACCTTAATGTATTCCACCAGGCATGACACATTTGACTTCAGTTCTGTAAAACAAACAGTACAGTTGAGGCACTGAACAAATTATCTTGCTAAATACACCCCCCCCCCCATTCAGAATGAAATTATTTTGTCATTTTCTGCTTTTGCAATGCCTGTTCAATTTAAACACACTAAGACTTAGAGGTTGGCCTTCTATATGGAACAGCAGTCAGTGTGAAATACAGGTGTACCCCATCTAATATTTTTATATCTATTCTCTTTTTTATCACTTAATCAAAGCAAGCAAATCAGTTTGCTAGACAGACTACTTAATGGGGCTGTTTGTGGATGAAACAATTAGCTTTACTGTATAATGTGCTGTGATTCTCATTTTGGAGAACAAATGAGTGTTTGGTGAAGCAAGCTGGAATGCAAGATGTACCTGTTGTTTCATCAAACTAGTAGATTAATGTAACTATTATTGTTTTTGGTCCTGGCAGGCTGAGACCAGATACTGTGGGTGGGAAATGGATATGGGGCTGTCCTATAAATGAAGGCTGACTGTTATTTGTTGTTATAATTATAGCTTTGCAGGACTAATGTGTATTTGGCTGAAGAAATCTGGAATAGAAGATGCGCCTAATGTTTCTATCAAACAAAAATGCATTAATGTAATTGTTGTTTTTTTATCCTGGCAGGGTTAAACCAGATACTTTGAGAAGACTGTGGTTATGGGGGGGGGGGGGGGGCTGTCTGTGGATCAAGTGACTAGTCCTGCTGTTTGCTGCTGTAATTCTGGTTTGGAGTACTAATGTGTGGGTATTTGAGTGAAGCCAGCTAGAATAGTAAAAAAGTAGTTAACAAAATAATTGTCTTTCAAAAATAAAATAGAAAATGTAGCACAGAAAATCTAGACCCTTAAAGCTTCCAGAGGCTTAGTGCCCCTCACACCCACAGCTGTCTAAGGGGATTTTTGACACAGTCTTGGTAGGGGGAGGGTAATCATCTTCAATCTCTGCCCTGGACCACTCAGAGGTGTGATCAGAAAGTTGCTATAGCTTATTGTGATGCTGAGGACAGTGTAGTATTTTTTTTCCTTAACTTTCCTTACAGTCAGACATGTTAGAGCTTGCACAGAAGATCACTCTGGCTTATCTAGAGGCAATGTACGGTGTAGAAACACCAAGTTAGAATGCAGAAGAAGAGGTGTGTGTGTGTGTGTGTGTGTGTGTGTGTGTGTGTGTGTGTGTGTGTGTGTGTGTGCCTGACAGCATCAAGCTTAAATGTGATATTGTGACATCTCATTGGTTTACTTTTGTCTCAATCTGACATCAGAAGGGTATACAGGATG
>NC_056731.1:1780481214-1780506214 GCF_019279795.1 Protopterus annectens
AATGACGGAAAAAAGCAGGAGTTTAGTTTTTGGGGGGTTTAAGATGAGTTGATTATCAGACAGCCATTTTTCAATGGATAGAAAGGTGGCTTGGATCAGAGCATGGAGTTCTTAAATCTTATTGGAAATGAAGATGACAGTAGAATCATCAGCATGTTGAATAAGGGAGGATTGTTTGCAATATGTGTGAAGATCATTTGTGAAAATGTTAGAACATGATCCAGGATGGAACCTTGGGGTACACCAGATGTGATGGGAAGGGGGGGAGCAGGAAGAGAGCCATCAGACAGATTATTGCCTATTGGAGAGGTAACTAATGAGCCAGTTAAGGGAGGGAGCAGAGAGACTGAGGTTAGCAAGTTTAGATAGAAGAATAGGGTGAGAGACAGTGTCAAAGGATGTAGTGAGGTCAAGGAAAAGACAGGATACAAGTTGGTTGTTATCTCTAGCCCCGGCTACTGTATGAGTAAATGATAAAAGGGCAGAAGCTGTGCTGTGGTATGGCTGAAAAAACATGTTGAGTGGGTGTGAGAAGATTTTCCTGAAGTAGAAAGTTTAGCAGCTGAGTATGGATGCATTTTTCAAGTATTTTAGAGAGACGGGAAAGGATGGCTATGGATCTGTAGTTAGATGGGTCGATAGAATTCCCCCCCTTTATGCAGAGAGGTTGGTGAAGTAGGATTTCCAAATGTCAGGGACTATAGCTTTGTGAATGGATCTATTGATTAGCGGGGATACAGGGAAGGCAATGGATTCAGCAGCTAGTTTGAGGGAGATAGGCGGGAGATTATCTGGGGAGGGAGAGCAGGGCTTGACCTTACACAAAAGTGATTTGACGTAAGCACTAGTAACAGTTTGAAAGGTGAAGAGGGTTTTGTTGAGTGGGTTGGAATGGATAGAAGGGGTCTATGTGTTGTAGTTAGTGTGTGTACGTTTTTGGGACCACATCAATGAAGTGATTATTGAGAAGGGTAGCAGTTTCTAGTGGAGTGTTATTTGGGAAAGGGGAGAGAGTGGAAGGGCAATCAGGCTGGAGAATTTTGTTAAGGGTGGTCCAGAATTTACATGGGTTTGATTTACAGTTTATTTGGGGAAAGTTGTAGCAGGAATTTTTATCATTGTTAATCTGTTTTTTGATGAGGTTCCTGAGTTCTTTGTAGTTTTGGAACAGGGATGGTGCTTTGGTTTTAACCCAGACTTTCCAAGCACTGTCTCTTGTGTGCATGAGAGATCAGGTTGCCTTAAATAGCTAGGAGGCATAATTAGCTTTAATTCTAATTCGTCTGGAGGGGGGGAGGGAGCTGAGAGTATCTAGGAAAATGTGGTTAAATGTTAGCTCAGCTTAATTGAGAGAGAGCTGCCAGAGGAAGGGCCAGCTGATGCTAGATAGTATGGAGTAAAATAAGTTTGCATTAAAGTTAGAGAGTTTACGGCAGTCTCTGTAGGAGTGTGTTTTGGGTAGTTGATTAGAGTGTCTTTGGATGGAGGTAGGAACATGATCACTTAAGAAGTCTAATAAGGTTCACGGGCTGTTTTAGACATTAGGGAAGTTTGTGAGGATCCAATCGATAGTAGGACTGGAAGCAGAGGTTTTGTGCAAGTGGGTGGGAGATGTTATCCATTGGTGGAATCCATGTAAGTTGATACTGATTTTTGGAGAGTCAGTTGTTAGTTTAGACCAGTCAATATTGACATTACCAAGGATGAGGGTTTCGTATGGTATATTATGGGAAATCCAGGATAGGATATGATCAAGGGTTGGAATATTATTCTCTGGGGGGATATATTTCTGGAGGCAATGGCAAATTTCTTGTGTGTGTTTAGGTGGCAATTAAGGATTGGGTGAAAGTCGGTAATAGAGATGGTTATAGGTGAGAGATTAGGATAGTCAGAGTAGAGGATGGCTACACCCCCCCCCTTTTTTTGGGATCTAGCCAGGTGTTAGTATTTCAGTGTTTGTGATAAGGGTTTTAACCAGGTTTCAGACAAGGTTAGAATGTGAGGAGATGTATGGGCTATCCAGGTGTGAAGCTCAGTGGTTTTATTCACAAGGCTTTGAATATTTAGAGAAAAGATATTTAGGTATTTAGGAAAAGATGTGAGAGGATGGAGGGGTGGGGACAGAGTGATTGAAGAGAAGATGGGGAAGGAGAGGAAGAGTTGTGGGGTATGTGGTTGGGGGGAGGGGCAAGGTGACCGTGGTTGGGGTGGATGTCTCCAGAGAGGAATATGTCACTATTATAGAGGTTAAGTGGAGTTAGCAGAGTGTAGAGGTAGTAAAGTTTTGATTTGGCTTTGCATGAGAGAGGGTAGTACTGAAATAAAATAAATTTGTGAAGGCAGATATTGGAGAAGTTGAAGAGAGATGGTGAGATTTTATAGGAGTGAGATGTACTGGAAGTTGTAGGGGTGAATGAGGTGGAAGAATGTATGTAAGGGTGGGAGAGGTTAGTGTGATAGGAGGTTAGGAATGAGAGAAGCATAAGACATGGAATAAAAACTGTACATATGTTGCATTGTGAGATGTGTAGAGTGTAGTTGTGAAATTAGCGGAGGATAGTTAAAGAGGAAGAGATGCCAGTAATTTTGAAAGTGTTATTATGTGGGTGGTTACAAACAAGAAGTGGAGAATGAATGATTGTGCAGGAAGGAAGGGGAGGGATTGGAGAGTATAAAAGTAATTGATGTGGGGTGAGTGGGAATGGGGGTAGGGGAGCTAAGTGAGCCTGAGTGGAGCAGGTCTTCACCTGGTAAAACTGAAGAATCACCAAGAAAAACAATCAGAGAAGCAGGTAATTCCTCAGGGAAGGAGGTATCAAATCAGAGAAAGAGACTGGTGTAGGGCTATAGGATAGAGTAGGAAAGGAAGGTTAGACTAGAAGAGAAGGAACAGAAATTTGTGAGGGGAGTACAGCAGTTTATCTTGTTGGAGAAGGCAGTGGCAGGGTGGAAGCAGGGTGGGTATAGAACAGGGTAAAGATAGGGAGTGGAAATGGTGATGTGCAACCAGCAGAGAAAATGAAACGTCACTAACAATGCCACCAGTGTCAGAGTCTCTGTGCAGGATTAGACTAAGACTAAAGTTTTAACTAACAATTATGAAGGCAGATATAAAGTTAGTATCAAGAAGGTCCACTGACCATTAACACTAGCCCACTTGTAGAGTGTAGTGACTTACATAAGCTGTCATATTTTTCCTGATATAACTTAGGCCCAACAATGCTTAGGTGATATTTAACTGTAATAAACAGCAGCAAAACAGAAGCTTAGTCACAATAACATTCCAAAAAAACAGAAAATGCTCACCCAACTGAGCCATTGCACATCATGGCTCCACTACAGAGTCAGGGGTAAGGAGTGAGAAAGATGGCACAGAGGAGCTGCAGGAGAAGTTTTAAATGCCACAAGGCATTATGGGTAGGCTACAGCAGTAGATTAGGGAAGAAGGAATCAGGGAGGACAAAGACCCCATAATACAATCTGGATTGCAGACTCTAGAAGTGCTGTAAAAAAGGATAAAGGTGGACTGCAGTTCACAGTAAGAGAATAACAGTCAAAGCAGGTGGGAATAAGTACCAGGTAAAAAACAGGAACGAGCCAGGGGAGAAACTATAATTAGTAAAATAACCATACAGTACAGACACCCAGAAGCAGATAATTATGGCAAATGAGACCTATGAGAGGCAGGAGGAGAAAAGAGAAAGGCTAGAGAGATTTCCTGTGTATTCCTCAGGGAAGAAGGCATCAAAGCAGAGAAAGAGACTGGTGTAGGGCCATAGGATAGAGTAGGAAAGGAAGATTAGACTAGAAGGTAAGGAGCAGAGATATGTAGCAGGAAGGGAGTTTTTAGAGTGTATCTTGCTCGAGAAGGCAGTGGTGGGGGGGAAGCAAGGTGGGTATAGAATAGGGTAAAGATAGGGAATGGAAACATGGAAACAGTAACATGTAAGCTGCAGCCAACTGTGGGACAGCAGTAATGATATGAGATTTATACTGAGCTAGAGAAACATAGTAGAACATACTTTAACTGTTTTTTTTCATGTAGTTCCATGCAGGGTAGGTCTGTGGGCTTGAAGGTGTAGCTACTGTTAACTTTAACTATATAATGTAGGTGAGAGGCTTTGCTCAAGGGACTGTTTTTCAGGTAGTTCCAGGCAGGGTTGGTCTGTGGGATTGAAGGTGTAGCTACTGTTAACCTAACTCAGCTGTTGCACACCACGCGTCTACCACAGAGCCAGGGGGAAAGAGTGAGAAAGAAGAGCAGCCAGTGTAAACACCCCCATGTATGTAACAGAAATGTAGTATAGGACCCTGTATGGAGTGTCCACAATGGTGGAATGGTGCTGCTGCTAATGAGGTAGGGCCTGGAACCATGTAGTTACCAGGGTGTTTGCACAGAACTCTATGTAAATGAGTTGAGGTTACTGAATAGCACAAATTGGTATCCGTGTCCACATATCCCTTCTGTGTAGGCACAGAACCATGTTGTTGTCCACAGAAGAGGTAGCTGACATCAATGGCGGGGTGTGTCTGAGGACTTGTAAGCTCACTGGAGCTCAGCTACACCTGTTTGTGTGGCATACCGCTGTGCTCAGCAGGGGGTGTGTACACTGGCTGTTAGGCTTTGTTTACCTTCGGTACATGTATTTCAGCATGTTTGAATGGTGTTCTGCCATGCTGAGTGTGCCCTTTCAGGGGTGGTGTATAATGACTGCTGAGCACTGTTTACCTTTGGGGCACTTGTTTCCGTGTGTTTGCATAGTGCGCCACAGTGCTGAGTGTATCCAAAAGCCAATGAGATATTAATTACTGATTCACGTAAACTAGAGCCATTAAATGTTCTTAATGGTGTACTTGGCAGGTGGAATGCATTATATGTAGCCAATCACACAGCCTACACCTACAGCAGAGCCCAATAAAGCTTGAATGCACACTACAATCTGATTTATCCGACAAAGTCTGAACCAGTGAAGTACAGACTTGGGAATTTTAACTGAAGGAATGCTAGGGGCTGCTGCAAGTCTCCTACATCTGTATGTGCTAGATGCTGAGGTCAGTGCTGCTGCTGCTGCTGCTACTTCTGACAATAATAATAGACTGAGAAGGAGATGAGTGATCAGAATCAGGGTAACTTTCCAGGAGTTATATGAGCTCAAGATTGCAGAGTGCAATAGGCTGGACAGGGACATACAACAACAACTCACTGAGCTCTGCCACCCTCAACTCAGACCCAGAGCCATCCCACTGGACACAAAGGTATGTGTACCTCTAAGGATACTAGCCACAGGTACTTTCCAAAGACCAACTGGGGACATGATGGGGGTCTTATAGGCATCAGCATCCAGGGTATTCCACCAGTACCTGGATGCCATGCTACCACATGCCAGCAAGCATATTTATTTTCCCCTTACCCCTGAGGGCCAGCAATATGGAACTCTTCTATCATGTAGAACACTACTCTGAGGTACTGGGTGCCATAGGCTGCACTCATGTACACATCAAGGCACTACCCATTAAGGAGGGTAGAATCTATGTCAACCACAAGGAGTATCCCTACATCAGCTGCCAGGCTGTGTGCAATGCCCAGGATATTATCATGAATGTGTGTGCTGGCAGGCCTGCCAGTTATCACGGCTTTCATGCCTGGAACACATTGCAGCTGTACTAAATGTTTCCTGGGGAGACATCACTCATGGCCATTTAATGAGGGATGCTGGCTACACACTGGAACTGTGGATGATGACACTCATAAGAAATGCACACACCCTGCATAATGAGCCATATGCACAAACTAGGAACATCATAGAGTGTGTGTTTGAGTTGCTGAAGTCACGGTTCTACTGCCTCAGTATATCTGGCGAAGCCATGCATTACTGTTCAGCCACACGTGCACAGATATTCACAGTATGTGCCATGCTACACAATATGATCCTGTGGAAACAGGTGCAAGAGGATCAGCAAAGGGAAGGGACACTGAGCACCCCACCAGTGCCTAGAGTCCCCACAGCCACAGCCACAGAAGGAGTCAGAGGAGGAACTCCCTGAGGATGCCCCTGTAGGCAGACATAGGCATGGCCAGTATTCTCTGGCCTTAGCCAGAAAATAATGCACAGCATATGCACTGACAACCTAGGGCCCTAGGGACTGACACCTTACTCCAACTCGCATACATATAGTAAAAATGATGCCAGCCAGCCCACACAACCTGTAGCTAACCATGTATTGGCCGTGTACTGCATGTATCAGACAGAATCAGCCCCAAACTACAGGTCTGTCAACTGCTGAATTCACAAGGTAAGTCACTCACCTATACACCACTTGTAAGGGGTACTAGAATATGGTAGCATAGGTATGGACCTGTGGCATGTGTGCAAGGAAATATAGTGGGCTACTGGGCTACTTCGAGAGATCTAACAGCCACATTGGACAACAGATACCCAGTCCAATAGTATGTGCTCCATAATATTCACTAGGCTGCATGGCTGGAATATCCACTACATTAGTCAAGGAAGATGGTAAACAGTGGGGTCAAAGAACAGTCACAATTGTGCAATGGTTATGCACTACATTTTGGCCCTGTAACTTGCTGCTGCCCTCTAAATTGCCTTCCTCTACACAGCCTGCTAATGTCAGGAGTGCTGACTGACAGTTTAATACCAGATAAAGTCTGTGGTGCATGTGATAACTGCTGATAGGGGTTCTAGTCTCACAGCAGCTAACTCAGTGTGTGGATGTATCCATACCACATACATATGATACCCTTTGTAACGCACACATTGGTAGGGTTTTGCATTATTTTACTCATTGTGGGTAATGTGGCTTCTCAAATGAATGAACTACAACACGGTCTGCTTATATCAACAAGCATTATGTGTCCTACACAGATAGTACTAGCAGTCACGAGGTATCCCGTATGCATCCTGTATTGTCTTTTGTACTGTGTACCACAACATAAGTAAGTTTTTCACTGTGCATGCAGCCAACATGCACTATGTGTGCGCTGTGACTCACTCTCTATGCAGTGGATGGAAGTGTTGCTAGCCTGAATGTGGCCATGTGTGCATGTCAGGCTGTGACAGCATTGTACATTGTACATCACGTCACAGAGCAACAGTAGATGTGCACATCACTAGCATGATGGCCATACAGCCATCACAGTTGGAGACATTGTTACTCCTTGTCACAGGAACAGCACATACTGCCCAAGTCCATGAGAGATGCAGCTACACCCCCAGTGTTGAGATGACATCTGTCCAGCCAATCATACAGATGGCAGGTGTGGAAGTGCACTGAAATGCTCTCTGCACTGTACCAGTATGGAGGGTCTGTGCTAAGGATGCATTACTTCTGCTACGCAAATGTCACCAACAAGCATGCACTACTAATGTCATATAGTGGCTTAATGTCCTTAGGGTGACTAATCCATCTACTATGCTTCTTAGAGATAGGCAGCATTTACAATCCTTGTCCTGTATGCATGGCACAGATCACCTATGAGTACGCTGAATGGCACAGGTGGCACTGGCATGCATTGCACATGAATAGTGGTGAACACATACTGATGATAGAACAGGACCCTGTGAGGGGCCATACTGTTGTCTGCATGTGCCAAAAAAGTTTGGAAAGTATGTCAACACATGGCCATTGTAGTCAGATAGCATGCTGAGGGAGGAATATATGGATGGTTTGGGTATGTCACCTACCGGTGACTGTGACCACAGATATGCCATATGAATCCTGTCATACCACTGCACAGCCATGTTGATGTGTGGCACATGAGCTGTACACCTGTGTGGCTGGGTCTGTGTGGCTACCCATCACCCTTACATATGTACATCACATGAAGGGACTGCCATGCTACTAGCTGGAGACATAGGTATCCCCAATGGAAAGGATAGTACATATATATTAATTTGGGGTTTATGGCTATTACTATGTCACCAGGCATGTATTTGTAATACTGTCATGCAAGACACTGACATAATACAGTGATTGTATGAGTGCTCACTAGTAGCAGGCAGCAGCCAACATTGTTAGCCACAGTCAGTCAGTACCCGCATCTACTGTGAAGACATGCAGTCCAAGCAGTAGAGGACTTGTGACTGTGCCCTGTTGAGCACTGCTGCCTACAAAACAGCTATAGGAGTCAGATGTCCCTATGTTGTGTATGTCTACCATCAGTGGACCATGTAGTGACCCCCACATTGACAGTCTCATGGATACTTAAGTGGATGCTTTGTACATGTTGCCTGAACAGATGGTATAGTGAGAATAGCTTGGCTCAGTCTGTGTGTTCTACACATTGCTGTACCCCCCAGCCATGTCCCTGCTGACTGCCATGTCAAGGTTTATGGCAACAGTAGGGCAGCAGGGCATGCTGCCAAATGTGTAGGGCATGTACAAACTGGTATGGCAGCTGGTATAAATGCAAGTGTCTGAGAGTCAAACCCTGGAAACATAACATCCAGACATAGGATATTTGTAGATGTGTCTACTCCATCACCACACCTTGTAGATATAAGTTCAGAGAGCCCAGGTGACATGTATCAAGGGCAGCAGACCTTATCAGAAAGTATGAATGCATGATTACATGGCCTGACCCCATTGTCACTGTTAGATTGTTATAGACATATGCTCCTAGGGTGCCAGGCACATGGTACTGCCGTACCTTGCTGATGTCATATTTCTGCTGTGCTGTCAATAACAGACTCCTGGAACAGAAACATACACAGGTCCATGAGACACATGTCCTCCTGTAATACTACCACCAGTACAACATCATACAACATAAGGTACATGAAGTTTGGTGCATAGACATGACACATGCCAGCATACAGTATCTGTTGTATACCACAAGTGGCATGGCAAAACAATACTGCATTACACATATACATGTCAAGTAATGTAGTCACCCTGTATATCAGACACAAAACTTCATTTCCCTGCATTTATGGCAAGGATGATAGGGATGTGGCACAGGTATCAGTACATGCACAGGGTGTGGTGTGGGGGTGCTGGAGGCCTAGATTGTGCTGAACAGTTGACAGCATGTGCAAGAGTCAGGAAGGGGTGGGGGTTAGATGGGCCATGGAGAGGTGCTGAGTGTCTCTACATGTGACAGTGGTGTTTGAGTGTGTGTATGTACACAATCAAGATCAGTGCTAGCCCTACATGTGTGCATGTCAGACAGCTGTGGAATGTACATTGTAGAGTGGACAGCTCACCATCTCTGGCCATGAACACGGGAACTGGCTTTGCCAGGAGTAGCACTGACACCACCATGCTGAAGGTCAAATGCAGTGTTATTATCTGACAGTGACTGCTGTCTACTGGGTCTTTGTAACCCACAGTACCACCCAGGACCATGCACCAATGGCCTGCCCTGTCGTGGTGTGGACAGCACCCTTCTCTCTGTAGTGTTAGAGTTTCTGCTACTGCGGGACCATAACTGTGCATGGCCATGTAGACTCTCAGCAGTTGGTGTTGCTGACCTACGTCCAAGGGTCCAACGCCCAGCTCCAGACAGATGTTCCAGCACAGACAATGTGCAGCCCAAGACAGACACTGTCTCATCCCACTGTCTGTCCACTGCATCAATGAACTGATCCAGGGTGTCCTCAATGAGGTTGTGGCAGTCACAGATGTCAGACTGTGCTGCATCCATAACTCTAAGCATATGTCTGTTGTTCCATTCAGAATGCGCCTGTGCCTCCATGACAGCTCAAAACATATGGTCAGTGACTCGAAACATAACACTAGCAAAAGGTGGTGGATGGGCAGCAAGCCTCCTACAAGCACCCCTGTCAATCTGCTTGTGTGGGACATTGCTACCTCTCTGGCTATGGCCAGAGTTTACACTCACTGGAGCCATAGTTGCCACACTTCCCTGTTCAATGTATCCACCCTCTGACTGTCCAATATCTGTGGCCTCTGGGGACTGGGTATGTGTTAGCATACTGACTGTGTGCGGAGACAATGAGGGCAGAAGAGGGATGTCAGCCTCAGGGACAGATTCAGTCACTGACAATCCCACCTGTGCCTCACTATGACCACTATTATTATCAGAGTCCGATGATACACTGACATCAGGTTGTGAGGGGGACAGACTTCACCCCCCCCCCTCCCCGGTCACCTGTGAAAACCAAGACAAAAGTGATACATTACTACCTGCAGTTTTATGTTTGGTAATCCACACAGATTCATACAAATGAGGATCCATAACTGCATTACCAGTCTCACATGTTCCCATCTCCACTTCCATGCACAACAGACAACCTCACAACAACATACACATACAAGTCAAAGCCTTTATAACATGCACATCAGCTACATCCAGTTAAAGTTGCCAGAAAAATGTACCTGTAAGGTATGCAATACGAAACTACACGTGACGTAACTGCACATTAAACCCAGTGCACCTATCCTGAGATTGATATGTCAGTATTAGTGTCACTGCCTCAGGTATGTAACATCTACCTTTGTGTTTGAACAGGCATCTTGGATTACTTGCCTCATTTATACCAGGCTGCGTAGTCACTCATAACTATAAGTGCAAACATGTTACTATTCATTCAAATGCACACCTATGATTACCCAGTCTGTGAACTGTAGTTAACTGTTCCAGAATGGTACATACAATTATTCTAATCTGGCTAAACACAACATTTGCACATAGTGCAATATGGTAGCCCTTAACTTTTATAGGGTATATATGATCCATAAAACAACAGTATCATGCTTACCAGGTACAGGACCACGGGCTTGGGCAACCCCTGATGGACCTATGAAAGGGTGAGGGAGAGTTATTGTCAGCACCACCATATGTTGCAGCACTACAGTGTAATATGTGCATATATCCACGTGTACAGTAGCCACTGTTACTGGTTGTATTGCTGAGATTCACAGTATGTGTGCACAACTGACCTTAAACCTCAACCACCGCCTAATGCAGATAGACCTGACACCCATGTACAGGTATGTACAGCCTGCCACAATGACTGATAAAATAGTAAAATGGTGGACACAGTAAGCTTACCTGAACCCTCCTCTGCTGGGGGCACTGTGGCACCCACCTCTGTGACTGAGAGTGGTTGTACTGCTGCAGGCCCAACACCTGTGGTGACATGATCCCTGGCAACATCACCTGCCCTTTGTTGTACAGCACTCACCATGTCTGTGGCTCGGTGTCGTACCTTCTCATAGGTCCTGTCCTGCTGGCCAATCTGACTGGCATCCAGCACAAGGTCTGCTCACAATGCTACCCATTGTTCACAATTATGTCTCCCCCTGAACAGCAACATCTGATGATGCTGCCTTAGTGCATCCACTGCTACCTCATTCTCTGCATCAGAGAAGGGGGCATGTCATCTGTGATATATGGTTCCTGAAAGACAATAAAACGGGAACACATTACAGGACCAGATACATGGAAGTCCACTATGTACAGATTCAGCATGCCCATAATGTCCTGCACTACCCACTGCTCCCTCACACATCATACCCCACAGTCTGACAACATACTACATGTGTGGATTCCAGCAAGATAGTAGCAATACAGGGGTATGTCCCTGTGTGCCGTGACAGATTCTGCTGCATGTTCCTACACCCAACACTGTAGTGTACTGTGGTGTGTCCCCTACAGGCAACCTCCCACTACTATGTCATACAACCACGGGAAGACAAATAGCAGTGTGCTATTACAACAACTATATGAGGATAGTCCAGCAACACCAGTGTGCCACAATGACAGAAAACAATGCAAATCTGCTGTAAAATATGTTCCCTGTAAGCATCATACCTCTCATCTATACAAATGTTTGCAGAATGTCAAGATGTTTGCGTCATACTTTTGGTCATTTTCACACAACATTGTGGATTTCTGACAAAGGGTTGGCCAATTATTGATGGCTGATGTCAGAAAATAAAGGCAGACATCTGAGTTTAAGATGTGATACCCTTCAGAACACAGTTATGCTACAGTAGTATCTGTTATTCTATTCACTTTCTTACTTTGAACACGCAATAGTTACAGTGTAATTTTGGACCTTTGCCCCTCCATTAATTATGGCTTTCTTCAGATGTCTTGCTGTAACAGGTTAACAGCTATGTTAGGCATAGTTCTCAACCAGACACGGCAGACATCAACAGAATCATGGACTTAGCCAGAGTACATCAGGGATAATCAGGAACACATTTAAAATGTTAGAACTATTTATGTGAGATATTGACAGAATGAGAGGAGGTGAATCAGTGTACATCATCTGACATTACAGTAGTACACACCCTTACTTACTGTCACTATGTATTATGTGTAATTCACTAGCTTTCCTACAACAGCCAACCATTGTAGGACAAATTAAGAGGGACAGAGCTATGATGTGAGTGGAAATCAGGGACATTGAAGAAGCATGCCTGTAGGTGTAGGACAGCTGCGTATCAATGACATGTCATTACCATAGATCTAAGACAGGTCCCTATTTCCTATACCTCCATCCTCCCATCTGCATCCTGTTATATGGAGAAATCAATTACATACCTGGTGGAGTGCAGTACTCTTTTGTTGATCTTTGCTTCTGGTAATCACTCGAAAATACGCTCTCTGTGTGAGGTAAGTTTCATACAGACTTGTTCCTCATAACCAACTGCTTGCCATTTTAAGGTACTGCTCATTATCAGGTACTTGCCTCTGCATCTTTCTGGGCTCTGATATGGTAATTGCAGTCAAAACAGCTGAATTGCACTATCATTAGCCAATGACATGCCCCCACAGTGCAATATACAAGGCCTTCATGTAGACCTGGGCCCCTTTCTTAGCTGTTAAGATGGACATTACTGAGGTGTGGAGACTACAGCATTGCAGATGGTAGGTAACATAACTGGCAACTCTAGACATTTATGCAGTATGTCCACAGTTTTCCTCATATGTGTGGTCAGTGTCCTATGACATTGTGCTCATCTGGCAATTCACTGGCAAACATTGTGCGTTGAGGTCAGTAATGGAAGATGCACATTTCAGTGTCAGACTTCATACCACTCAGAATATGCATGCTAATGTAATAGCTGTTATTCTGTCAACTATCTATGTAGGAGCAAACTGTAAAACATGTTGGCTCTAGGGTCCTAAAGCATGTCACCACAATAAACAGAACATGCTGGAGCAATAGATTCCTGTCCCAGAGACTTTCCATACTCTAGAACAAACTACCTATATATATCAAACAAAGCTCTTCATTAGCACTCTTCAAGAAAAATCTTGATGATTGGATGGGAAAAAGGAAATTCACCCCGGGGATCACCTCTGTGGCTCTGCTCGACAGGGGCACAGGAAAATAATTTTCTTGGGTGGCAAAAGCCAGGGTACTTTTTTGGCTAGGCTTATATAGACCCTAGGGCCAATAGTTGAGTACCTACCTATGAACCTATGAACCTATGTCCGAGTCTCTGGACCTTTGTCCCCTATTAAGTATGGATGTGTCTGGATTCCTTGTGCTAGAGGTTTGAGAGGTATGGTAGGTCTGTAGTAGCTACCTTTACATAAAGCTGTGTGTGCTACAGGCTGTAGCTGCTGCTGCTGCAACCTAGAACATATTGAGGGAGTGTGAACACTTTGGAGGACAACAAGCTGTACATGCAACTCTGGCAGCTGTGGTAGCTCTGTTGTCATGGCAGAGCCAGGATAAGGGTACCCTTTGCAGTCTAATCAAGGCATGTGATTAAGGTACATCTGTTATGCAACAGTACCAATAACAGAGTAGTAGGTGATATATAGTTATGCTATACTGATATGTGCAGTGTGTCCCTTCCTGCAGGCCTTTGACTTGCAAAACTGGATTGCAGTTCTTTAATTAGCAGTAACCTGTGTGGATAAAGATCACATGACTCAGTCATTAATTGCTGTCTTCAGAATAATGTAATTGAACTGCAATGCAAGACTGAACGTGAAACCAAGACTGTGTGTGGCAAAATGTGCACGCAAGGCATTTAACAGACTGAGCTATGGAGTCATGGCTACAGCAGTTGTATTTACAAGGTGTTTGTACAGACATACAGGCTGTGACACACATTGTCTGCATCCATGAACATGTGCATGGCTTTCAATGGATGTATTTCTGCACCAGGGTCCAAGTTGAACATGTTCTTTGCCATTGATGCCTTAGCATGTGTCTTTCTACATGTTGCTGATACAAGGCCACATTTACCTGCTATCACAGGCCTCACTTACATCCAATTTTATGTCTTTGGCTGTCTAGTGGTGTATCATTGCACCAGAGTCCAAGGTACACTCCCATTTTTCCCATTAATTTTTTATTCCATTTTGTGCGGTGTAGCATGGTGTACAGTTCTGCTGAGACATGCCTAATGACTGTAAGTGGCAAGCACTATGTTTTGATGAAAACATCTGTTTTAATTAAGATCTGCGTGGTGTGGTGAGTTAATGCAGTGCGCTACAAGTGTGGTGGGCTTGGGTCCGAAGCATGGCAGAGGTGTTTATTTTGTACATGTGACTTACAATGTTAACAACCATATATTCATTATAGCTCTATTTAGCTGAGCTAAGTGAAGCTGTGCAATGTGGTGCACCATGCAGCTCCGCGCTAAAATAATATAAAGAAAAGAAAAATGGGGAGATAGGAAAGTGGTGAAATGAAAGCAAGCAGGGGGAAAACATAGTGAAAGGCAGGTAGGGATGTGCAGGAATGGTATAGGAAAGAACAATAGCTATCCATTTCTTGTACAGCAAAAGCTGTGCACTTTGACAGATTATGTAGATGAATTTTGACTCTCAAACCCCAGAGAGATGGGTGAGGACAACATAACTACATTGTCAAGCCAATTGGACCAAATTACTTTTGTCCAGTGGACACATGTGCAAAATGGAAAGCATGTATGGGGCAATAGTTTTTTTTTTTTTGGGACAGGAGCCCATTTATTTTTATTAAGGTGAGAGTAGAATGTTACGGAAGGGACATAGGTATGTGTGGGGAGGTAAGTTGGGTAGGAGCGGATGCATTCACAGATAGACAAGACAGACAAGACAGCAGATGGGGTTATGTGTGAAACATGAGGTAGATGAACACCTTGGATGGGGAGAGTGTTGTGCAATCCAAGTATCACCTGCCTCCAGTGCACCATGACTGGCAGCTGATCCTGGGTGACAATGACCCCTCTGCCACTGCTCCCAGGGGGAAGCCGGGTATCATCCCCTAAGGCGGTCCCACCTAATGCTGCAGTTGGTGCAGGGACAGTGAAGTGGGCATCACCTGTCTGGGTCCCAGATGTGCCAGGACTGGGTGCCATGACCAGTTGAGGCAAGGTAGGCAGATAAGCCAGAACCAGCCTACCTTGACATGCTGTGGTAATGGAGGTATAGTAGTATAGGTTAGTTGTGAAAAAATCATTTTTAGTAATAACAGCATGGCAGAACATTGGAAATAACTCAATTATAGATCAATACATATTATGTGAAATGCAACAATACATAACATAACAGTCAGTATATTAACAGTATGCCAGTAACTGTTACAGCATAAGGCCAACAGAATAGGTAATTTAACAAGATATGTTAATATGCAACCATTACAATACATAGCAATAATAAAACATATGCCAAAATACAGTTAATATAACAACATATGTTAATAGTAAATCATAACCAATGAATAACAATAAGAAATAAATGAAGACAAGGGGTGGAGAGAGAGAGAAAAACAGTCCATTAGCAAGATTGTAGGTTATTTATTTAACAAGAGTACTACTATTTACTCTATGGGTCTGTATTTTCTTTATGTGTATAGTGGCCACAAGTCTCCTATAGCTGATGTAGCATGTACATACCTCTCAAGCTATTTGCATGGGACACTATGGGCCAAGCAGTAAAAACTGTGGGTACACAACTACACAGAACACTTGCACATCAGGTTGACCTATGTAATTACCAAGATATTCTGTGGGCTGATTTGGTGATACTTTGCAATCTAGGTAATCATTTCCATGGTAATCATGTGACGGACAAATTATGCACTATTAATTACATAATGTGAACTCATGACACTTGAGAGACGTGTGTGTATAGTACAGACACTAAACAGCTGCCATATCTTGGCTGGCAGGCATGGGAATAGAACCCAATAGCAGTGACTGCAGGTGATATCTCCATAGACTGTAATAATTGACTGCAGCAACTTTTAACAGACACTCCAGGCATACATATATGTATAATACTTATACATATACATGTATAAGTTCAACTTAACTTTATGTCAAATACCAAACTCCTACCCCTCCCCCAATAATTGAGACATACTTATCTCACAACTTCAACTTAACCCTAAAAAGATCATCACCATTATTGTAATCTATATTCCACCTGGTAATATACCTGCTAGCCTTGAAGACTTCTTATTCTGGCATTCTTCCACATACTCACAAGAAACCTTTATTCTGGGGGATTTTAACCTAGATTGGTTCATCTGTATATCAGAACCACCAAGTAATCTAATAAATCTCCATGGCTACCAGCAGCTAGTCCAAATTCCAACTAAATGTGATAAAACATCCATCCTTGACTGGGTCCTAACTAACAACCCCACATTTACCCCCACACAGGCAGTCTCCCAGATACCTTAAGTGACCACAACATAATATACCTTATATGAAGTAGAACAAGCCTATGCAAAACCACAAACTATAAATCCACTAGAAACACAAAAAAAGTCTCTCCTGAGGTCCTCAGTAATCTACTCTATAACTGTGACTGGCCCCCCTAAAAACTCTCCCACTTGACCAGGCTGTAGCATATTTAACAAAACATTTCTACAACACCTAGACACTATCGCTCCATTGCTCAAAATCAAGGTTAGAACCTCTACAAACCCCTGGCTCAGTAAAGAAACCAAACAAATCCTTAAGTCCAGAGACATTGCCTGACTTTACTATCAAAAAACAAGGAAAAACAAAGAAACACAACGCCTAACTAGGTACCAAGAACTGCACAACCATGCAAAAAAATGCATTATGCTGGACAAAAATGCTACTACATGACATTACAAACTAAATGCCAACACAATCCCCAAAAATTTTGGAAAATGGTAAACCAGCTACTAAACCCATCAAAAAAGGTACCCCCAAACCAACCACCCCTAACACTAAAGTTCCCATCGAAACACAATTCAGCTCCCACTTTGTGAACTCAATTCTTTCCTTAGTATCACATGACAGTTCCAACCTCACTATCCCCCCAACACAAATAATACTAATGCAAGCTTTACCCGCAAAATAGTTTCCACCACCTCAATCAAAAGCATGCTCTCCAAACTAAAAACCTCATCAACAGCAGCTGACCTACTCCCCAGCTATTTCTTGAAACTCACAGCAGATGTTATTGCTATCCCAAACTCCACTCTCGAAACAGATCAATTGTTGAAAACTATGTGCCCAAACTCTGGAAAATATCCTGTTACACCCATACATAAAGGTGGGACCTCCACTGAACTTAATAACTATAGACCCATTGCTATACTCTCCCCCCTGGCCAAAATCCTAGAAAAATGCATCCATACCCAGGTGCTAAAATATCTCCTAGACAACAACATCCTGTCACCTACTCAACATGGTTTAAGACCTGCCCATAGTACTACTACAGCCCTCCTCTGTTTCAGAGACATAATAAACCGTCTCAAAAAGGAAGGCCTGCAGGTGTCAACTTTTTATTTGAATATGTCCAAAGCATTTGACACCAAATCCTGCTAAACAAACTAAACCAATATCACCTATAAAATTCCACTCTTACCTGGTTCCAAAGCTACTTAACTGACAAGTACCAGGCTGTGAAATGGGAAATTTCTCTCTCTCCTCAGCTGCCCATAACTATAGGAGTTCCACAGGGTTCTCTCTTAGCACTACTGCTGTTGACAATCTTCACAAATGATCTCCATACCTCCATGCAGCATTCATCTATCATTTAGTATGCAGACGATGCTACCTTAATTTGTGCTGCACAAAATGTTCCAACCCTTCTGCAAACAACTCAACTAACATTCTCTGACATTGAAAACTACCTTACCAAAACCCAACTTATCTTTAATCCAAAGAAAACTCAATTCATGATTATAACCAGTTCTAACAAAAACACTGATAACATTCAATTCACTATCTACTCCACAAATGCTACTCCAATCGATCCAGTGGCACAGGCTAAGCTATTGGGAATAACCATAGACTCCCACCTAAAATTTGATAGTCATCTCAACTTAACTATTAAAAAAGTACATGCCAGACTGGGATCACTCTACCGTATCAAACCGTTTCTTACCAACAACACAAGATCAGCCATTGCTCACTCCCAGCTTCTATCCACCCTACTCTATGCATCTCCCATTCTGACTAATCTCAGTAAAACTGAACTAAGCAAAATTGAAGCCTGCTAGAACAGAATTTCCCACTTTGCTGCAAATTGCTCATATAGAACTCATCACTGTTCTGCTTTGAGCCAGCTCCACTGGCCTGAACCACCCATCCTCCTAACCTACAATCAGCTCTGCCTCTGTCACTCATCTATTACCTCCTAAATACCCTCAAAAACCTAGTAAAACATCACTCAGCAAAAAGGTCTCTTAAATCATCAAGCAAACTACTACTACAAGTCACCAACAGCTATAATAGCTTTGGAGACACACTATATAGTAGTTCATTGGGTAAAAAATGCAACTCTCTCCCCACTAGCATACAAAACACATCGTCCATAGCCTCCTTTAAAAATCTCATTAGGCAGCATCAGAAGCAAAGTTGGCAGTGCAATGACTGCTCCCCAGGCTAGTGAAAGTGGATAAGGTACACATACTAAACCTAGAGTACTTGAGAACAGTTTTCACTCTTAGTCACAAACACTGGCTAATGTACAATGTATAGTACTGTACCTATGTAGTATGTATGTATTCTACCTATATTCCAAATTTTAGCTGTACACCGCAAATCTAATAACTACCTTTATTTTAAATTAATGTTTTCTTGTTTCTTCTCTCCACTGTAATTGTTGATGTGCTGCATACCACTGTAAAAACATGATTATTGTAATTTGTGTGTATGCTGATCATGTCTAAATATCTAAATGTATCTGTAATTATTTTTCTGTGTGGAGCTTTTCTCCCTGTGCCTCTGCTGAAAAAAGGGCGCTTTCAGCTCAGTCAGACACCCCCGGTTAAAAAATGTAAAATAAAAATAAATACAGTCATACCAGGATTACACATTGAATTTTTGATTGAACACTGCTGATGAACACATTCTTGATAACAATTTTAACAGGCTGTAACATCTAAACACACAAGTATCTACTCATAATATGGGCTACCTCATCCATTTACCTGTAGTTCCTGTGGAGAGAGCGACATTGTGAACATTATGTGACTCGTAATGTAATATTTACTGATACAAACCACTGGATTTGGACCCTGGACTATATATGGCAAAATGTACTATATACAGTGCATTTAACAAACTGTGCTACTGATCCACTTCTGAGTACTGACTGACTGATATTTGCCTAAAGCTCACCTGGAACCAAAATATGACCTGGTAGTACTACTACAGTGTTATACTAGACTGCAGTGACAGTAGAATGCACATGCATGAAATACAAGTATAATGCAGATAGTAGGTAAGCTATATTTCAGTATCATATCTGTGAAGTCAACAAACAGTATCAACTCATGGTGTGGGCTACGTCACCCATATACCTTTATTACCTGATGTCTGTGGATGACAGAGCATTATGTGACCAATACTGGCCTAGAGACAGCCTTGAGCAGTACCTATATGAGTTAACCAATACAATTTGCAACCATTAGATTTGCATTCTACAGCTGTTATAGTGTTATACTTGACTGCAGCTCCATACCTTACAGCCTCATTGCATGCAGCTGTACTGCAATGTTACGACAACACAATCCTGATGTATACCATTTTCCTTGGTGTTATTGGTATTGTTTCATGTTTCTATTACATTACAGTTGCCATTATTCATTTATTGCAATACAGCTCTAATTCCACATTTATGGCACTACAAACTTTAATGTATATACTTTAATGCAGTTATTTGTATTGTTTCATGTTTTATTACACTACAGTTGGCTTTATTCATTTATTGCAATACAGCTCTAATTCCACATTTATTGAACTACAAACTTTACTGTATTTATTTACTGTATATACTTTATTGCATTTATTGCTTTATTCTTTCTTGCTTATTTCACTACAGTTAGCATAATACATCAGTACTCACCACACTCACAATGCAACCTGGCCAAGTGCCTGGCATGCGACTCAACATTGCCAGCCCTCTTAGCTGCAGCTGTTAGGAGAGAAGCACACCATTATGCATACCAGTTTTGCAGACATTCAGATTACAAATTGGTAAGACAGAGGAAAAAGTACTTACATACTTATGGGACATTCTCTGCCCTCACGTCTTGGACCCAGGTGTCCAAGAATCCCCTCTTTGGTCTTTTCAGGTCATCATGGTGGTGACAACACTGCTTATCTGTGTGGAGGATACCAGTAACACTGGTGAGTTCTCTGGCTAGCTGGTCCCAGACCTCTTCCTTACACTCTGAGCCCTGGAAACCACCCTGCAGCAACCTGTCTTCATGGTTTTTCAGGAGAAGCCATGACCCTGGACTCCAGAATACCCCAACACTGTGCCTGAAAGCTCACACCTCCTCCAACACCAGCAGTCATATTATACCTTCAGTTGACAGAACTCCACTGGATTTTGCTGTATTCCCACCTACTGGGCTTAATATAGGCTGTTTTTCCACCCTTACACATCATTGGGCAAGATTCAAAAAAGCGCCGCATCTCTTAGCTCTGCACAAACCCGCACAGCTCAGCTGAGAAACATGTAAATTCAGAGATCCATAGTCTTAGCAGAGCTTAGCAGCACAACAACCAGCCAAACAGAGCTGAGCACCACACAAACATTGGCAGCCATTACCATCTTTATGTGGTGCTTAGCAGGTCTAAGCACAGTTGAGCAGAGCTTGGCAGAGTGCAATGGGGCCATATTTTAAAATTGACTGCATAATATGTATATCAAAATTAAATACATATTTCCCTTCCATGTATTCAAACCATGGACCTAATGTACATGAAGCCACAACACTATCCATTTAGCTATGTGGATATTAAGAAAGTTGGTATACCTTCACATTTACCACTGAGCTACCTATAAGCAGTGCTGAGCACTGTGCCATGCAAACACACTTAGACATGCTTAAACATACTTTTAAATAAATAATTAATTACATCTGGTTTCTATTTTTAGATGTCTGGCAGGTGTCTGCTATCTTACATGTGAGTGCAGGTTAGCACTGCTGTTCTCCATGTCATGCCACACAAACATGCTTTAAAAATATATAAAAATAAAGCAAAAGGACCTTGCAGGGAGTCTCATACTCATTTGCAGCCACAGTTAGCACTACACCTCTCCCTACACTGATTCAGTAACCATGCTCCTTAGCTCTCCCTTGGCAACGTGCCATCTTTAACATGCATGGCACATTGCTGAGGGGGAACCGTGACCATGAAGATGGATGCATTCTGTGTAGTCTTTCAGATTTCTGCACATTTAACTTTCTCATTTTAATAAGAAGGCACATACAAATCTATCTTTATGTTCTTTGCATTGTTCTACTAGAAACCACCATAAGGTCCCACTTCAGCAGGTAGAGACATATTTCAGTCAATTTAATGTTCATTTACAGTTGAGTGGTAGCTAGTATGGGAAAACATTTTCAACACATTCCTTAGAATTCAGAGAACATTCCTTAGAATTCAGAGAGTAGCCTCACAAGTGTGAAAATTGCCAGCCACAGGCAGGTGAATTTATGCAACCTATGAACAGTGGTGGAGCTAGAACTTACACAGATGTTGGTGATTGCTGGCCAAGTGTGAGTGCTAGTTTCCAATCTACAAATTATCACTTCTTGGATTTTCTTGTTCATGTTTCTGCATATTTAGAAATATGCTTATGGAGTGGTGAACACCCAGTTAAAGAAAGTAAATTTCATATGGGCACTAAATCCACTAAATGACTCCATAATACTAAGTATGAAGTTTTATCAGATGATGATAATTCTTATTTGTGTTGCCACCTCCCTATTTTCTTGATGTCCTGGCCTCCTCCCACCATATGAATTATGTATTTCTTATTTTGCACATTTTGTCTTACTCTTCAGTTTTTCAACAATTCTTTCAACACAAATTATTCAATTCTGCAGAGAAATAAACTAATTAGGCTTGAGGTTGTTGGGGGGCTGACATGAGGTTTTAGATGCTTTGACCTACATTTTAGAGCCTTTTTCCCAGCATTCGATCCAGTGATAGCCTGAACAAATATCATGACTAAGAAAAGAAAGAAAGTCTTATTTTTTTTTCAAAGAAAAATTAAGTTGTGCCCAAAGCTTACCATTCAAAGATGAAAAAATAGTGACTCTTATATTTAATAATTAAAAGGTGTATATTGCATATATACAAATCTGTCTATCTATCTATCTATCTATCTATCTATCTATCTATCTATCTATCTATCTATCTGTCTGTCTGCCTATCTATCTATGTGTATTTTATGCAAGTAACTGTAAAATAACATTTACTCTTTGAACAAAATCCGCAAACAGCAAAAACATTAACTTCAACAGGTATTATTCAGCTTTGGTAAATATTTCCATTCATCATTGCTCACAACAGACTCAATGAAACTAAACATGACCACAGCCTTCAAACCTAAACCAAAACACAAAACAAACAGCTTGCAGCTTGTGCACACCAACAAACTTCCCCTTTTTCTATGAAGAAAGGCTTTGCACTCATCTGGTATCTCCAGCTTTAAGAAACACTTTTTGAAAAATAATAACATGTTGTAGTCCACTTATGGATACATTAACTCAAAGGCACTGCTGAAATGTTGACATAAAACCCATCGATGTAACAGATGGCATGGATTTGTAATTCATGATACAAAGAAAGACCATAGTTGAAGGCATTCATAATATTTTTTAATGTTTATATTACAATTATTTGCAGAACCATGGTAACTGCAATCATGGCTCTACTTATTTCTGATTTCTGTGATGCTACAAAGCCTCAGGGAGATGGTGTGAGGCTGGCACATCTATGAGGAAAAACAAAAGAGAAAATAAACAATTAATTAAAGGGGGTCTGTATTTCTTGGAACCCTATTATTTTGAGTGGAAAAGCAATAATTTCTGCCCAATACCAGACAGCTGAGAGATATGGTTAAAAGCATGTAAGATTGGAATGATGTGTAGAACATCTTTCCCAAACTGTGACTAGAGTGATTTTGGGTTATTTCTTTCCTTATTTAGTTATTTTTAAGTAAAGAGACACTCCAACTATGTTTCTTTCCTTTAAAATAAATAAGTAAAGAAAAGGCAAGTAGCTGATGGGGTGGCTTTAGTGCCCCTAGCACCCCCATTAAATCCACCACTGGTGAAAAATGCGATTCAGAGATAATGTTTGCCATAATGAGGAAGACTTCATTATCTGCTTAGATTCATAGGTTTATAGGTAACTACCAGGTCAAACTATTTCAAGCCTAGCCAACAAATACTATTCAAAATTTCCCTGCATCCTCAAGGATAGCAAGACAAAATAGTGTGAGAGAGAATTTGAGGTTGCCCATCGAATTATCTACATTTACCTTGAAGGTTGCAAAGGTGCTACTCTGCTTGATATGTAATGGAAATTTGTTCCAGAGGTGAAGGATACACTGATATATGAATATACTACTGATGAAGGTTTAGTTCCTTTAATCAAGTATTTGCTAGTTTTGGGAAGGATTAGAAGATCAAATAGGGTTGGATCTTTCATGGCATAAAAGGCTAGACATAAATCTCTACAGAAGAGTGTGTAAGGAACAATACAAAGAAAGAGCTGCCAGTCTCTCCTGATAACTAAGATTATTGAGGCCACTGATATTTTTAGTTATGAATCTATGAGGCCTCTCATATTTTTGGATATGTTTAGATAAATGCATGCCAAAGGTGCATTATATTCAATAATGTGTCTAATAAGCTATGGGTAAAGGGGAATTAAGGCTTCTATGGATCTAGATGAGATGCCTTTGGAAATTAGAGAGGCCAGTTAAAAGGTTTTCCAAACTGCTATGGAGACATGATGGTCAAATGATTAGAAACTATCAGCAAGAGTACCCAGATCCTTTACAACAGTGTCAGACTGGAGGGATGCATCTCCTGTACAATAAATGAAAATGTTTTGTTTACCAAAATGAACTATTCTACATTTTTTACATTTAATTTGAGACTATTGTCCTTGCACCAATGGTTAACATGGTCTAAACCATGTTGGAGCATTTGTGAGTCAATTGAAGATTGAATAGCAGCACCCAATTTACAATAATCTGTTCAGTTTGCCATAGGACAGTAGTGTTGGCTTGAAGGTCCAAGAAATATATGCCAAATAGGAGAGGGCCCAGAGCTGAACCCTGTGTTACACCACTGGTAACTTTTTCTTCTGTTTTCATACCTGCTACACTAACCACATGGATTCTGTCAAACCATCAGTTAGCTATCCATCACACAATATAAGGATTTATATTCAGATTTACAAGTCTATCAATAATGCCTGCATGGGGAATAGTGTCAAAGGCCTTGGCTAGGTTTAGATATGTTCTATGCACTGCATATCCACTATCCACTGCTTCAGTTACAAAGAAATTAATGAGGTTGAAGAGACAAATCTTCCTTTAATAAAACCAAGTTGCAGAGGGTCCTGAGTTGAGAGATTTTCAATGTCCAGCTTAATGAAGTCAGAGATAATGCACTTCATAGCTTTAAATATGAGGCTAATGAGACTAATGAGTCTATAGTTTATAGGGTTTGCGGTTGGGCTACCCGTGTGTAATGGCATTGCAATAGCTGTTTTCCAGGCTTCAAGAATGTAACTAGTGGAGAGGCTTAGATTAAAG
>NC_056731.1:1780511214-1780566214 GCF_019279795.1 Protopterus annectens
TTTCGTTTGCAGTTTTTCCACTCAAGGCACCACCCCAATTAGTTTTACACACTGTTTTGGTTACATATGGTCTGTGCACTGGCTTAGATTTCAGTTTGGCAGAATTACCTAACAGCAACTTAACCTTTATAACCCCATATCACTGCATACCAAAGGTGGTTAAACTTGACATGAAGTAACAGTCATTTCCCATGGAATGCAATGTCCAGAATGTTCTGTTCCCTGGTAGGCTTTTTAACAATTTGAATCAACCGTTGTTCCAAATGTACATTGTAAATAATTTCCTTATTATTGTTGGTGAATCAATATTATTCCAGCCTGTTTTTGGTAAATTTAAGTCCCCAGCCAGTATTATTTTCCCTCCTGCATTGCATATAAGAAATGTATAAATTCCTCTAGGTCATCAGCCCTTGACTTTGGTGGTCTATTCACTCCAACAAATATTATATGCTCCTGGGTTGTCTTTATTGTCACAGTTACAGAATCTACAGTATTGGTTTTATCATTAAATATGTAATAATCACAGGTGTCATTACAATCTTTAATCCCTATCACAACGCCTCCTGCTGATTTTATGTTAGAGTGCCTGTTACAGTAGAAACATTTATACTCTGATAAAACTACTTTCCAGTCATTGTTCATTAACCATGTTTTGCAAACAATAACAACATCAATCTTGTGAGAATGTAACAAATTTTCTAGTAAAAAAAAATGTTATTACTAATGTTCATATTATTAATGACCATCAGAGATACATCAAATGTTTCTGACCTGGCAAAAATTCTATCTTGTGGTAAATATTGCGATATATCTGTTGCAAAAATTATCTTCCCTTGTCTTGTCAATTACATTCCACCCTAACTAAGCGTGTGCCCAAAATTAGGCTTGAATGCTCTACTAATTTCCATTTTATTTAAAAGGGACAATTTTTTTTCATGTGAGTATTTACCCAAAAAATACTTTCATTCACATTGGTTTGACTCTTCTTTCTAGATGTGGTTTGTGAAAAATATATCCTAATACCCATACAGTCTATGCTATCAAAGAGGGCAGTAAGTTCCCTAACAGACAGACAGTTATTATAGATGAGATCATTTGTACAAGCATGATTAAAAAAACATCTCCACACTTCCTTGCAGTATAGCATTCTAAGGCCTATTTCACATTGTGTAGTTTTGTTCCTGCAAGCATGACACTGTTCAATGTTCATTATCTTCAATGCAAATGTCAAGTATCAGTTCCTCTTATATTTGAATTTCCAGTTACAAGTAAATAATTTCTGACCAGATCTGAAGAATCTCCATCTTCTTATTCTTTAATATTTGTTCTGGCAACAATTACAAATAAATGATCTTCATCACCATTAGTCTTATTAATCCCACTGGCTTAATTTCTTCATAAAATTTGTAAGCATACAGTTCTCATAATTTATTCAGCATTGTTTCATAGCATGAATAATTGCATAATGTGGAATTTAATCAAAAGCCTTTGAGAGATCATGTTAAACAACTCCCACATTAATAACTAAGTTCACTGCCCTGCTCACTGAATCATTAAAATCAACTAAGTTGGTAAGAGTTGATCTATTTTTGGTAAACATGTGGTGTAACAAGTCACTTTGTGCCTTGATTTTTATCATCTTCCTCCATTACTGGCAAAATATATCTTTCAAAATTATTACATAAGAAGGGGATCAAGCTGATGGGTTTAAAATTAATTATATTGTCAGCTGCCATTTTCAATTTCTCTGGCACAAAATCAGTTGTTATTAGTCGATTAAGTTGAGTGGTAATAACAATGTTACCTGACGAGTAAAGGGTTTTCCCATATTCGTTTTTAATAAAGGACAGTTTGTGGAAAATTTGATGAGACTTATTTGCAGCCTGGTGCACTACTAAGTTGAGTGGTAAGACTAAATTTTATGTACAAAGTAGTAGTGAAAAAAAAATCCTAAAATGTTACCTGGACTGTTGTCATTTCTAATAATAGATAATGATTTTAATATAATTTTATCAGTAAATATTGGAGCTTCAAAACAAGGTTATCAGTTGTGCAATAATTAAATAGAACTAGATTATTTGTAAGAAAAAAGTACTAGTTACATTTATTAGACAGTTCTAATCCCTCTTATAAATGTTTAATACCACACAGTATTGATCCAGTTCCATTTGGCTTCCTCATGTTCTTATTATTCACATAAGAAAATAATTTCTTAACATTTCCACTTTTACAGAGCAGGTGCTCATAGTTTGTTTCAGCTGATTTTAACTTTTTTTTATGTGATTTTATACTTTCTTGCAGAAATTGTGTTATGCTATTTAACATAGTAAATGTATTTCTCTTTGCCTTCACAAACTGTGAATGAGATTTATGCCACAATGGAGGAATCATATTATAATTACATGACCTAATAGTGAATTTACTCTAATTCATTGCATTCAAGCATACATTTCCAAAAGAACCCATCTAGAATACACTTCATTATCTAAGTCCTTCTGTAAATCTAACAAATTTACTTGTCAAATGAATTCTCCACTGAATATCTTAGTTCTGTCATATCTAGTTTTGCATTACTGAGTCATGGCCATCGGTTCAATAACAAAGAAATCAAATGCCAGATGTTTGGAATTGTCCAAAGGGTTAATTTCACAGATTTTTTAGTATTATTTTAGGAATATTTGTGATAAAAAGTCTAGCATGCTGTTTTTCCATTTTTGGAAAGTCAATTAACTGAACAAAGTTCTATACCAATAGTAAGCCACAAAATTTCTCTTAATCAATGGTTAAATAATCACCATTGGTCAAGTTGAAGTAAGGGGAAATTATATTCTGTAAAAATTTTATTCATATCCATGAATTTGATATTATTATCTTTGTATTCTACCTGAGACTCATAACTTGATGATAATTTCAAGCTGGTACTGTTCGTAGTTATACCATGACACTTTCATTATCACTGACCAACATTGCAAGTCCTGAATATAACTTTACTGTAGCAAAACTCAAACTCCACCACACATATGACTTGAGGCATTCATATTTACAGTAATATGGGAGTGATAATTCTTTACAATACCACTATTTATCCATTTCAATAACAGAATACCTAATTTAAAAAAATAATGCCATCTGTTTTTCCAATTTTTAGAGGGACTGTAAGCACTGTCATAGTAGACCTTAACATCTTCATTCATAGAAATTGTCTTTTTTTTGTCAAAAATTTGCTGAGTGAAATTTAAAAAAATAACTTTTTCAGAATGTTTATTGCTCAATATCTCACCTCTTGACAACTTGAGTAAAACCCATATTTGTCAAAATTTTCTCTGTTATTATGAAATTCCTCCAGTTAACTTTACATGTCCAAATTATGATCGTTACAAAATTTACCCAGCCATTTATAAAACAAAAAAGCTTTTGAGTATTGGTAGTGGGTATATAATGGGGATGGTAAAACCTTTCTTAAACAAAGATTCACTTTAAATTTCCGACAAACATGAAATATGTCCACAATACAATTAGACATGTAATACAATATATAACTAAAGAGTCAAAATACTTTTTTGATGGTATAAATTTCAAGAAAGAATTGGGCATTCTAATAATTTATACTTACTTAGGTGAGACACAGTGGCCTTTTCCTTGTTTATGTTAGTGACTGGCCTGATCATTTTCTTAATCATTGTGTCACCCATCAGTACACCACCACTTGGATGATTTGGTTGTGAAGACTCTAGATCACTAATATTGTTCCTAAACTCAATTTGAAAATTACCACCCACTGCTCCACTTTTAGTTTCCTTAAAGTGGAAGGACTTAATGAACTGATGTGGCCCTTATTACTAATATTTCTAACTCTTTTTGCATTACGGCAAGTATATGAAAAAAATTTGTGTTTATAGAAAAGCAATTTTTGTCAGTTACAGCATGGCAACCCTAATATTGAAGGGCTTTCTAAGTATATCTGTTTAGGCCTCTACTTGGTAAAAAATCATTGTTTGTAGCAAATCTATTGCTGCTGGACACAAACTGCTATGTATGTCTGATGTTGAATAGCCTTCTCAGCAAAGTGAAATGAGAGGATATTTGTTTGGTATAAGCTCTGATAAAACAAATGAAACCCTCTGTCTATGTATCTTTGTAGTAAAAAGTAACTTTATTTTTACAAATTATGTAAGTATATTTGAAATAGTCTGATTTGATAACATTTTTGCAGAGCAGCCTGGCTTCCCCTTAAGTTACACTGGTAATTTTGCTATTGTCTTCCTTCCTAATTTATTTCCTAATGACATCAGTCTCAGACACTAGCTTGGCTATAGAGCCATGTCTGCTACAGTTTTCTGCCAATGTTTACAAAGAACTTACTTCTCAAACTAAACACGCTTTATGCAAGTACAAGGTGATCGATAGTAATTACAAAAGAAAATATAATAAAAACAAAGCTAATGTAACCAGTGAAGAAAGAAGGAAAAAATATATTAACTCTATCCTGAAATGTCTTTATTCTTCTATTGTACCTGCTGTGTCTGTCATGCACATCACACTAAGATGGTAAACACATCTTGGCACCTTCTTGTCATGCACATAGAAAGCAACAAGTCATGCTCGACGGGCACTCACAGGTGTGATTTTTCTTATGGTGTCATTGCCATTTACAGGAATGATTTTTATTTTATAGTCACAGACACCCAAAGCTTTCTGTAGTCTGTCTGCCTGCTTGTCATCAGATTTAAATCTTGCTTATGAGGTACATATGAGAAAGCAAACAAAAGTAAAACATGAGAAAGCAAACA
The DNA here is from genome assembly GCF_019279795.1 of Protopterus annectens. Classification (NCBI taxonomy): domain Eukaryota; kingdom Metazoa; phylum Chordata; order Ceratodontiformes; family Protopteridae; genus Protopterus; species Protopterus annectens. Next base: position 1,780,516,005 of record NC_056731.1, read on the forward strand.
AAAAAATAAAGTAATGCAGGATAACTACTTTTAATATCTGTAAAATGCCTGTCTCAAGGAATATCCACAAAGTAAAAAAACAATTTCAATCAGGTGCCTCTCTTGTGAGCTACACACCAGAAAACAAACAACAAAGAAATAAAAATAAAATTTCACAGGATAACTGCTTTTAATATCTGCAGGCTGTCATCTCCAGGAATGTACACAGTTAAAACTGAATTCAATCTGGTGCCTCACTTATGAGTTACACACCAGAAAACAAACAAAAAATAATGCAAGATAACTGCTTTTAATGTCTGTAAGCTACTTAACTTCTAGAACATTCACCCAGTTAAAAAAAATGGTGACTTGCTTGTGAGGTACACACCACAATGCAAACAAACAAATAAACAAACAAGAAAGAAAGGAAGAGAAAATCACAGAAGATAACTAATTTTTACATATATTACCTGCATGACTTTAGGAATGCAAACATAGTAAAAATTTTAAAAAAATCCTCTCGCTCTCACTATACATATATATGTGTGTGTGTGTGTGTGTGTGTGTGTGTGTGTGTGTGTGTGTGTGTGTGTGTCTGTCTCTCTCTTTGTCCATGTGTTGAAATCGGATACCTCTCTTCTGAGTTGCACATCATAACACAAACCAACAAAAATAAAATAATGCAGTATAGCTATTTTTAACTTGCAGATATAGCTGTTCTCCAATAATAGTGGAGTGACTTTCTCTGCCACAACTTGCCCATTTGGGTGGCTCTACATTATACTGGTCAGAACTGACAATTTAAGTGTTCCTAGAAAGGAAAATATTAATTTGTTTTATATGTCTATACCTTGAAAATAGGCTACAATAAAACTTGGTAAAGTTTAATTATTTGAAAATGTGTGTGAGTGTCAGGGGGGTGGTATTGGATTGACTTAGCATACTGTGTCTGTGATAAAATATGTGTTCCAAAAACTATTTTAAAACAACAGAATAAAGTTTGGGAACACAACTGTTATCTTTTCTAATGGAGGAGTGGTGTATAATTTAAAGGATGAATGAAGGGTGGTATTTTAAGTGTCCCCAAAATAAGTGTTTATATTTCTTCATAATTTATAAATGAATTAAGGTTGCCCTACCAGTTGCAAAAATTTAACTAGCTATGTGTAGAGGTATGCCATTAACATCTTCATTTAAATACATTACAAAATTAATTTAACACAGCCAGTAAAAAAACAGTAATTATAGTAATCAACATTGAACAATTAAAATTCTTAAAGAACCAGAAAGTATAATGCAAGCACATTTGTTTATATTTTAGAATTGGTTTCAGTGACACTGTCTGATTAAGTCCAGGTGCAGAATCAGCCTGCAACAGGAGAATCCAATTATATTCTTTATTTCTAATTTAATGCCCCTTCTTATCAAGTTTTTAAAAACTTTATCTATTACCCTAAAGGAAAAAACATGGCCACAGCGATTTTCACTTGCTTGCATTAAGCATTCTGGTTCTTTAAGAATTTTAGTTGTTCTATGTTGATTGCTATAATTAATGTTTTTTTTTTATTGGCTGTATTAATTTTGTAATGTATTTAAAATAAGTTGTTAATTATAGTTTTTTTATACTGAGGAAGGGTTGTTTTCCCAAAAGCTTTGTTGTTATGTTAAATATTCATTTTAATTTTGTGTTGCTGAGTTTATTTTTACTTTTATCTACTATTTCCATTACACAAACTTTGGCTTTGCTCTGCCTTTTGGATTTTGTGCTGCTACTATAAATGAACATCCTATATAGCATTGCACCTCCTAGAATGAAGAGACTAAAAACAATTAACGCAATTTGGCTATGGAAAAAGAGTAGAATGTTGATGAAGGATAGAAAAACTGCATAGAAAGAATGGCAAAAGTAAAAAAACACCTCAATATCTTGAAAACTTCAGAATGCTACATAATCATACTAAAGAGCAAATTAATGAAGACAAAAATGGACTATAATAACTTTCAGAATAATAGTAAAAGCAATGATAAAAAAGTCTGGACAGCCATTAAAGAAATCTTGTATCATGGTCATAAATTCAACCCTAACCCCTCTCCCAATAACTCATCAATCAAGTAAAACTGCAATACAATTCATCACTTATTTCACAAAGAGTATAGCATCTCTAACCAAGGATTCCTCCAACATACAATCCTAACCCTGCCCAGCAGCTACATATCATCATAAACATATTTACCTTCAAACCACTGTCCACATCATATATAAAACTACATTCAAACAAACTGAAACCATGCTCTGTTTCAGCTGATGACCCTCAAAGTGAATACATTAAAATAGCACTAGGAACCCAAAAGCTTGTACAGTCTGGTACTTCCATGAGAACAACCACCAAAAGAGCTGCAAAAAGAAACCACACAAGAATTTATTGGACAAAATGCATTGAGTTAAGCATTTTCATCCTTTAAACAGTACATAAGACTTCTTCAGAACTAAATAGATGATACAGAAAGACATATTTATGTATTTCTCCATTAATTGATTCACCATTTTTAATGTGCCAGAACTAAAATGCAACAATCAAATGTTCATTCTTTTTACAGCTCATCAAAATATGTTAAAAAGTGTTATCTCTTAAAAAATACTATTTTTTGTTTAATACATGTTTTGTGTATAAATATGCCAATTGTAAATTTAGATATAAATATAGATATGATTTATGAAATACTGATACTTATAAAAACAAAACTGTAGGTAATGCACACACATACACATACAAACACATGCACACAAATATATATATAAATATATATATATATATATATATATATACATATATATATATATATATATATATATATATATATATATATATATATATATATATATATATATATATATATATATATATATATATATATATGAAATATATATGTATAAAAATAATTCCTTATAATTTAGCTGCCTGTTTATTTAACATAACCTTGAAATAGCAGCCAATAGCATTGCCTACCCAGTCTCAATGCTTGTAAACAGGTCAGTCCAGGAATCCCACATTCCCACTCTCTGGAAAAAGTCACTCATTATCCCTTTGCACAAAGAAGGAAATTCAGTGGACGTTACTAACTTTAGACCTATATCAATCTTATCCCCCCCTCTCCAAAGTAATGAAAAATGTATTAGAAAACAATTGTGAGGAAGTACAGGAAGAACTCCTATTCCCCAAACAACATGGCTTCCATTGCTCCTGCAGTGCTAACACTGGACTTCTAACCTATATCGATACTGTCAATAAAGCTAGAGATAACAGCAAACTAGTCTCCTCCTTATTTTTAGACTTGTATAAAGCCTTCAGCACAGTTTGTCACAGCAGACATTCACTTCAAATGTCCTCATTAGGTGTGTCTCAGCCCACCCTTCTATGATACAAAAGCTACCAATCCAATAGGGATCAGTCAGTAAAATGTCACTCTACCATCTCTCTATACCTCCCAGTCACCACTGGTGTACCACAGGGCTCTATCCTTGGTTCTCTCCTTTTTAATATTCTTATCAACACCCTCCACACATCCACACAACAGGCCTCTCTAATGGGTCTATATTATAACAGCAAACACTTAAAATAGTGAATACTGTATAATCGACCAAAAAAAAAAATGAAAACACAAAATTCCAAATAAGTGAAACAGCGATTTTTTTTTCCCAGGGAAACAAAATTGCTGGTCCAAAAAAAACAACACAAAATAAAGTGGGGGGCTTCATCCACCACCTCCCCCAATGTGAGAAGCTGTACCCCCACACCCCCCTACTTAAATATACCAAGTCAGAGAGCACACCACAGTGGAGAAAATGACTCAGTAATTTTCTTCCCTGGGAAAAAAATCACTGTTCTATGTCTTTGGGATTTTGCCGTTTCGAAATTTAGCTGCCGATTAAACAGCGTTCACTATATTAAGCGTCTGCTTACTTAATAGGGAACCTCTCTAATACAGTCTGAAGATAACTCCACACTCATTTGCACATCTGACAATGTGGCACATCACCAAAAAAATGATTAAGGAAGCTTTAACAGTAACAGAAACATTACTTTGAAACTCACAACTTATGATCATCCCTAAAAAAAAAAAAACAAAATACTACTTTTTTCTCATATCCCTCTCCCATGAAAAAACAAAAAATTTAAAGTGCTTTTGCTTGATAATACAACAATTGAAGTCACTTCTCATAGCAAATTATTATGGAGGATAGCTTATGATAATCTTAAATTCAACCTGCATGTACAAAATTGCATATAAGAAAAGTTCATAAAAAATAGGGATGGTCTACAAAGCCAAAAACGTTCTCATTGACACAACTAAAGCTACACTGACCACTCTTTATCTCCTCCTCACACTTCTTTATGGTGTTACCATCCTTACTAACCTTCAGGCATCACAAAAATCAAAACTTCAACAATGATACAATAAAGTTGATACATTTGCAGCAAATACCCTTTTAAAACCCATTACTGTATAGAACTAAAACACCTCAATTGGTTAGAATTACTCCATCAGCTAGCATATACACACCTCACCTATAACATTATCCAGAGTCTATGTGCTTGTCCAGCACTAAATAACATTCTACACAACTAAGTTCCTTGTCGGTCATTATGATCCAGTGGCCAAAAACTCTTGTCTGTCCACAAACCTATCAAATCTGCAGGGCATTGTTTGTACTCAGTGTTACTAACGCCTGGGACTCATTATCCATCAGGTCATTACCCTCCCTTCAAAATTATTCTGAAAAACTTCTTAGCCAAAAGCTGGCTCTGTTCTTGTTAAACAACAGGACAAACTATATCCCTAAATGTAAACATATACCTATTCACACCTTACATCTCCTTGCTTTTGCTTCTTCACTCACTTCATTACTTCTATAAATTTCTCGCCCCTGGATTTCACTATAAATAAACCATAGGCCTGCTTTTCTCTCACTTCATATTGCAACTCCTCTTTGGATTATACTAACTTATCTTTAATTCCTCAATAAACTAGTTAAAATTTCTGAAATTATTAAATCACTGACATATAACTTGTATCTACATATTCTTAACCAGTCTTGTTTATGTTATGTTTAATTTGGTATAATTATTTAAACAGTATTTGTTTTTGTATTATTTTTAGAGACGGCAAAATCATTGTTCTTAAAACGTTTTGTAGTACTTTGGATCTTCTCTCCGGGTCTCCACTGAGAATGGGCTTCTATCCTGACAGACATTCCCAATAATCAAATGTCAATAAAGAAATAAAATAAATAAAAACATTGATTTTGATAAGGCATTCAATAAAGATGTATTTCCTGCCTTTCTGCCTCTTTTAAATGCTTTGAATTTCCCTGTGAGTTGATAGACTTTCTGAAAAGCATGTCAGAGTGATCCATCACATGCATTGAATAATGATATTTAGTTTTATATCAATTTTACATTTATAATGTCAAAGGACAGGAGTGTAGTGTACACATCTTTCCTATTTTTTAACAATAAAACCAGTTGCCCTTATTTTCAGAGATTATTGCAGCACACAGCATCTGGTCTTTGGGTCTGCATTCCATTTCTGTAAACCTCAAAGTGGATGATATATTGGTAACATTTCATGAGTCTTTGCTGTCCCACATGTATGCTGCACAGACATTCTGCTGTTTTGCAAGGATATCAAGATCTTAGCATAATTTGGGTAAAATTGCAGCACTTTCTGTGACTTTTCAACCTTTTTTGCTGATAGCTAACTTTTATCATTTTTTTTCCGGCTGGTGGAGTAATACATTACATAAATGTGTGAGCACCATATGGCCTTAGCCTTATTGCATTATGTACTAATGTGTATGTCATTGAGAAGCATGGTCACACACAAAGAAATTAGATTAAGCTTTAGTGAAGAGTATTTAATACAAAACTTATATTCTGTGCAAACTACTATGAAACACCCAAATGCTAGCTAGATAGATATCTGGCCTAGATTGTCACTGAAATTCTTCTTTCCTCCTCATAAGCCTGTATGTTCTATAGCAGTGTTGCAAATAATAGATGAGAATTAGGAATCACAAATCTCACACTTAGAAATACATTAAAGCTTCCCATTTAAGTACTTTTTCATTGATCTGAAATCTTCACTACTGACACGTGATCTTTCACTAGTTTCATACTTATGATCTTGCACTACCTGCAAGATCCTACACTACATGCAGGATACTACACTACCTACACATGCTCCTACACTATCGACACATGATCCTTCACTACCTGCCTATGACCCTGCACTATCCCCACATGATCCTACACTATCTAAACATGAACTTGCACTACCTATGTATGACCTTTCACTATCTACACATGATCCTTCACATGATCCTTCACTACCTGCGTATGATCCTGCACTAACTACATATGCTCTTACACTATCTACACATATCTTTCATTATTTATGCATGATCCTCCACTATATAAACATGATCTTATGCTCCCCACACATGACCCTACACTATTTATGCATGACCCTACATGTGTTGTAAAGTGAAGAATGTCATATCTGGGATACCTTCGACTATGGGCAGATCTGCCTATAGACAACTCCTCACATATCCTTTTAGTCTTGCCATGGTGGGAGATGTAGACAGAGCAGAAGTCTGACCCAGCCTTTTTGGGTTTTTAGGTGGTTAAAAACTGTTGTGTCATCCAACTCTGCCTCCCTGGTAGGTTTCATCCAGCTGCTTTAAATATCTCTCAGGTTTGAGGACTCATGGTCACATGATCATTCACTACCTGCGTATGATCTTGCACTAACTACATATGATCTTACACTATCTACACATATCTTTCATTATTTATGCATGATCCTCCACTATATACACATGATCTTATGCTCCCCACACATGACCCTACACTTTTTATGCATGACCCTACATGTGTTGTAAAGTGGAGAAATTCATATCTGGGATACTTTTGACTACGGGCAGATCTGTTGATAGACAACTCCTCACATATCCTTTTAGTCTTGCCACGGTGGGAGATGTACACAGAGCAGAAGTCTGATCCAGCCTTTTTGAGTTTTTAGGTGGTTAAAAATTGTGGTAGTGGTGCTGCAGTAGCATTGTCACCTCACAGCAAGATGTTGTTGCGTTCGATTCTCAGCTAGAGCATCTTCTGTGTGGAGGCATGCGTGAATGGGTGTGCCTTTGTTGAAGGTTGTGCATCAGGGCTGGTAACATGGCACGTAAAAATCCACTACCAAACATTAGCGGACCGGAGTTCCGCTGTGGCAACCCATAACCGGGATAAGCTGAAAGACACAGCAGCAGCAGCAGCAGGTGATTAAAAATTGTTGTGTCATCCAACTCTGCCTCCCTGGTAGGTTTCATCCAGCTGCTTTAAATATCTCTCAGGCTTGAGGACTCATGGTCACATGCAGCATGACAGCTGTGGACTACAAAGATACTATGGTGGGGGGGTTGTGATACTAGTGACTTGAGCTCTTTGATGTCATAATGGTCTGTTGTTGTTCAGTGACCACTGGGAATGAGATTGTATATAGAAATACACTGACATTTTCATTCTGAGACTGTCTAGCTGGATATATACTGAACATGTTATTGCATTGTATCTCTCAGCCATGATTAAACCTTTGCTGGCCACATTGGGCAAGGACTCCTTTAGGGAATTAAATATTTCTGCTATGTATAGCAGCCTTGGTGATATTATTATGTCACTTCTCAAAACCATATGAATCACAAAGAGGATCTTGCAAGGATGCACCCTCTGCATAGCTCAGTCAGAGATTAATTTCCATAGGTTCTATATTAGTCCACAGCTTTCAGTTATGTTACAATTTTAGTCTGATTCTTCATTTGCGTTTCCTTTCCTATCAACGGGGACATACACTTCTTTCATAAAATTCCTTACAGATGCTGGAGATACCTGAATGCTGTTGCCTGCCTATGCCAATACATTTTTGCAGGCTCACCATTTTTTGGGCCTTTTAAGCGGAAGTTGCCAAAGACAGTTTTGTGATACAAAGTTTAAATATGTTGCCAATTCACACTGAAATACTACTACACATACTGCAGCCTGTGGACACTGCTATAGCTTAAGCTGCTTTACTATGGATGATCACTTACACTGACCAAGAAATCCATAACATGAATATGGAAGCAAAATGAGCTGCCATTATTTAGGCAGCGGACGAACCTTGTACGAAAGGACTTCTATATGGAGATATTGATCAACTCACCCTATCGATTCTGGTGGGCAAATTAATTCTGCCAAATCTGGACATGATTATATGACAACTTTAATTGTTCACCAGATGGAGGATACTGTTATAGTTTGTAACTAGTTTATGTGCTGTAATTTTGTCCTTCTTAGAATATCACCCTAAATTCTTGCCAAGATCATTTTGCGTGAGTTGCGTTTCACTGATTTTTTTCACTTGCCAAGATGGTGCGTCCATCAATGTGTTGTCTAGGGTAGCATTATGTCATATTGACAGGATGTCTATTTTGTGCTGTGAAACTTGTTCAGTAGGGTTGTGCATCTACTGAGGAAGGGTAGCTTTAAAAAGGCACTAGTTGTTGGCCCTTCTCAGAGGTTGTGCAGCCTTGATGTCAAAGCAGAGGATGTTATTGAGGGTGCAGGTACTTGCACTCATTTAATAAAAGGTGTTATATTATTTTAAGGATTATACAGTGGTTTACAAATTTATTTGTATAGAGTTTAATTTTATTCAAATGGTATTTCTGCAGCTACAACTGCCTACTTGTTCTAGTACCTTTACTTGTATACATGTGGATAGTAAGGGTATGCCATTCATAGTTGATTCATGCATCATCATCTATTGGATGGAAAAGCAATGCATAAGCTGATGTGTGTTTGTACATTTGTATGTGTTCATATAATAACATTCTATATTTTAGGGTTCCATAAGTTGATGGATCTTATTGCTCACTTTGGTCTGAGTTTTGTAGGAAGCCAGACTTTATTGCACTGAGTTGCTCAGTAGTTTGTATATTCATTTTTTTTTAATTTCTAAAAGATGCAAGGTCCCTCTCCCTCTCACCTCCCACTTGTCACCCATCAGACACCTCACATTAAAGGGCCATGCATTTCTACAAATACGTACCCCTAGTTGAGGCTAAGTACTTTAATTACAGCTTCCTAACTATCCTCAACTCTGCTGCCCCCATATGTAAGCAAAAGGTTAAATTCATTACTGCCCCTTAGATGTTAAAAATTAAGGAACTGATGTCAATCAGAAACAAAGTTTACCGGAGAAGCTCTCAAACAACCCAATATAAATTATAATACACTTAGAAATCAGATAAAATACATCACTAAGGAACAGATGCAAATTTCCTTTAACAAGCATTCCTTCATAATCAAAATAATCGTAAATAATACTGGGCAAAAATTAACAAATTTCTGAAACCAGGGCAAAAAAAAAAAAAAACATCCACACACCCAGTCCTTTCCCCAGTGCAACTGATATTAATATTTTCTCCATTTATAGCAAGTATTTCATAGACATAACTATTTTTAGGCTAAGCAGTAACTTTATACCAAGCAACACTGATTCACATAACTTGCTTGGTACACTGAGGCTTCATCAAGTAATTGTCATTCACATCAAAATGCTACTGCAAAAGTTAAAATCTATTTTACCAGCTCCTGACCTTCTTATATTTGAATACTTCAAACTGTGGCTGATGGAATAACCTACCATATTGCAATGCCTATAAATAGATCCATAAGTGAATCTAATCTTATGTTCCAGTCCTGGGGAACAATGTCAAGTAATGCCTCTTTGTAAAGGAGGAACAAACAATTCACTTAGGAATTTTAAACCTATTTTCATATAATATCTCATCTCTAAAATACTTGACAAATGCATATAAATTAGCTGTTATATTACTTTATAAGTAAAAATTCATCATCACCTACACAGCATGGTTTTCAGTATAGATTCAGTACTGAAACCTCTCTTTTATACTTCTTAAATGTTGTTAATCATAGAGTAAACATGGGTCTCTTCATACCTTTGAAACAATCTCTCATGATCTCATTTTACAAAGGCTGACTAATATAAATCTGATACATATCACATTAGAATGGTTTAAAAGTTATGTATCTACTCAATGACAAGCAGGAAAACAGACTCAAGTAGTGACTGCTTTTTGCCCAACAGTATAAGTTTTCCAAGAGGTTCAGTACTTGAACCAATTCTATTCAGTATCTTTGTAAATTACATGCATGCCAGGATTCCTGATGCCATATTAGTATAGTATGCTGATGACTCCCCTGTTATCTGTGTTGCTGACTTCCTCAGTCAGCTCAAACTTTGAAGCCTACAACCTTGGTTTAAGTACTCAAATGTTTTATTAAATATCAATTTATTTATTTATTTATTTATATATGTTGACCGAGATTGTCCGACTGGACGTAGGCCCATTTTCAGCGGAGGCTGATGACTCCCCTGTTATCTGTGTTGCTGACTTCCTCAGTCAGCTCAAACTTTGAAGCCTACAACCTTGGTTTAAGTACTCAAATGTTTTATTAAATATCAATTTATTTATTTATTTATTTATATATGTTGACCGGGATTGTCCGACTGGACGTAGGCCCATTTTCAGCGGAGGCCCGGGGAGAAAAGCTCCACAATTAAAATAAAGAGACAGTAGTTACATTGGATTACATAGCGATTAACAATTTACATAGTAATTACTTACAACATATTTACAGACGAAGAACATAGTACATCAGTAGACATCTAGAATCTTTATCTGTGAAGTACATAACAGACATTAACAAATGTTACAATAAGAAGTTCCTGCTGTATAATAAGTACTAGGCTTATGAACATCTGAACTTGCTATAATCAAGGTAGTTAGTGGAATGGAAAGAAAGGTAGTGGATGGATGGAGTGGGTGATATTAGAGTGGGAGTTGCAAGGGCATAGCCAGCATGTTTTTAATTGCGCTTTTAGTAAAGTTTTGAAGTGGGTGCATGATGGTATGGAGGTAATTGTGGGTGGGAGGGAGTTCCATAATTTGGCTATGGTGCAAGAGAATAGTGCTTCACCAACAGAGTTATTGGCTTTAGTGATCTGCAAATGATTTAAACTAAAATACCCGTATTTGGCTTCAGTGAAATCTCAATTACTTCACAAAGTAGCACATCAGTTGAGTGAGTTTGCCATGCCAAACATTTGGGTACATTCATAGATCATAAATTATCCTTCAAGAAACATATTGACTACATAATCCCCAAAACTCTCAAAAAAGTTGGGTATTTTATACAAATACAAATTGTAAACCATATCTAAGAGAAACAAACTAAACACAATTAAAACTCTATTACTACATACATTATGCATTCTCTGTCAATACTAATATTGCAAAACCTCACATAAAATAACCTAGAACAAACATACAATAAAATTGCAAAATACAAAGCTAATGAAACCTACAAAGCTCATCATTGTAAAACACTTCGTAAAATTAACTGGCAAATGTTAAAATACATTGTAACATGTAACCAGTTAAAACCACACAGGAAATTCTATATAAACCCAACAGATGCCAACCCATGTCTAATTTACTTAAAAATATATGCCTCACAAACACCTAAAATTTCAGGTCAAAATCTACTAGAAGCTGTCATAATCACACTGGTTACACATTATAGTCTGTTCATGTAGCCAAGCCGAGGAATCCTATTCAACAGACCTTGGAGTAAACATAAAATATTTCTGTACAGTCTAAAAACTTACCCGAACTACTACTCAAACCTATCCTTGTACCTGAATTTCATCACCAGTCATTTTACCTGAATTTCTAGACATTATAGTCCCCACCATCTTACTCTACCTTCTTTAACTACTATACTATATACATTCTTAACTGTATATTTATCTGTTGCCCCTCGCACACGCACACACACACACACACACACACACACACACACACACACACACACACACACACACACACACACACACACACACACACACACACACACACATAAGATTATAGCTGCTCAGGGCTTGCAAGATTGCCCCTTCCACTCAGTACCAAAGATTGTCAGTTTCCCTGTCTTTCTGCTTCATTCAGCATGAAAGTAACTTAATTCCACTAGGAGAAAATATATATATATATATATATATATATATATATATATATATATATATATAGGGTCTATATTAGATATTCGAAGTTCCGTAACTCCGAAGACCTAATGGTTGAACCATTAAGTCTGGAGTTACAGAACTTCGACTATACAAAAAAAAAAAACACAATGTACAAAACAATAACTTGCAATAGCAAGCCCCCCTGCACCCCCGAGATTGCACCACATTGAAGTGAATGGAAACCTCTGTTTATGGAGAGTTCCATTCAAACGCTCAAAATTTTACAAATTCGAACGTATGGTCTCGACCATATGTGGTACGAACTTCGACTACATGAATGGAACCCATATATATATATATATATATATATATATATAGAGAGAGAGAGAGAGAGAGAGAGAGAGATACTCTGACAAGGTAAGCTTCTAAAACCATCTATACCACTGTGTTTGCAGTCAGTTCTGCTGCTAAAAGAAAAAAAAACACTTCATGTGTTCAAGTACTTCAGGTTTCTTAAAGCCATTATATCCTCATATGTATGACTTTCTTACCCATGAGCAGCTTGTCTGTCTTTGAAACAGTAAACATTTATGCCTGCTGCTACTACTCCTTCCAGCAAAGAACTAATAATACTGCCAATCCAAGTGCTAATCTGAAAAAATCCGCAGTCATCCACCCATCTGTTTTCCTTCCCATTCTGACCTCTGACAAAAGTGTATTCAAGACATTTATAGCTGCTGACTGTTATGCTTCTTTTCCTGTATACTTTCACTATAACATTAACCCAGCAGTTGGTTGATAAAACTGATTATATCTGATATTCAGAAACACAAGTAGCTCAGGCATGTCCCCTTTTTATTTTTTCTTTACTTACCAGAGAATGAACTGAATAACACATATTGTTAAGGACTAGCTCTCTGAAGGCACATGACCTCTATACTCCCCAGGGTTCCAGAAGAATTCAAAAAGCTTGAAGTTACTTTCACCCTTAATGCCAGTGCAGTACAGTACACTATAACCTTAAAGTGAATGTAGTAACTGCAAGTAAGTTTATTTTAAATAAGTCCTAACCGTCTGAGTATGAAGCCGACCTTAAGTTATAAATTCTGTTTATTCAAAAATCTGCACATATTTGTCGCTTACCTCAAAAAATATTTTTTAATAGGCTTGAAAGTTTGCCCCTTCATCTAATTATTGAAAGTCATTGCTTTCACTGTCTTTGTTTGTCATTCTTAATAAAATTATATTTCTCCCACTAGGAGGATTTGCAACCTGCAAAAACATGACCTTTGTGTGCCACTGGGTAAGCTGTTAAGATATTTGTGCCACTGAGCTTGCAGCCAGTGCTACTACTACAGAAAAAGGGCACATTGTGTGCTAATGTAGCTCAGGCTTTTTATAGCCATTATATCTTCATTTGTATGGCTTTCATACATATGAGCAGATTGTCCTAGCTTTGCTGTCCCATTATCAACTTTCTCTGCTCCACTGTCCTTTTGAGTTTCTCACATTATATTAACAAAAGCATTACCACTCCTGTTTAAATCTTCCCTTGCCTCCATTGTCACTGATTGTTTTACTTGGGCTAATACCTCCATTTGTATGGTGTTCAAACCTTCTCTGTTCACCCTCGCTATGCTCAGACTTGCTACGGTCCCCTACCCTCTATCAAATTCCCACCCACCCCTCTTCTTATCTTAATTTATACTGCACATATCCCCTCCTCTTCCTCATCCCTATCCCTTATTCTTCCTACTAGCCTAACCAATTCCTACTACTACCTCACTACCGAATAGTATTCACGCAAATGCTTTACAATCTTATGTCACCTTAACTCCACACATATTCTTCTCTACTGCTCCTCATGTAATTTACTATTCTCTATCATTATAACATTGCAATCTATACTTTGTATTCTTCTTTTCCACATTTATAATATTAATGTTTTCCTTCTCAGTAAGTCTGAAAGAAAGGGTAATATTGACTCAAAATGTAATAACCACAATCCTTTTATTATACTCATCATCAACTTAATTATTCTCTTCCTAATACTTCTAATTTACAGCTTCGCAGTAGTACACTTATATAACTGACTATATTCTATTAAAATCTTACCTTTTTCCATCCCCATAATAAGAGACCACCATGTCTGGAATCTCCAGCAAACCAGTCCCCCTCTCATCTTTATTTTTTCTTCTTTCCCCTTACCTTCCTTCCTTCTCCTTTAAAATGTTTGTTTTATTCAGATATAATTCACATTATGTACTCTGTAGTCCTCTCTATCTACTGTGTTATCAGTATACATCTTCACATCTCTAGTATTAATTTTATGTTACCTTACTATCTACCATGGTAGTCTCACACTTTACTCACACTCACACACTACCAGCCACCATACCTGTACCCAGGCTAAATCCTTCTTCATATCTATTTCCGTAAACATATTTAATGTTCAACCTATTCATCTTCTCAAATACAAAACATCTAACACTCAGTTTACTTTGACATAACCTTAAATAAATTCATAAACGTTATTAAAACAAAAACTAACTAGTGTCAATCTGCCTTTCTCTAAAATTATTTTATGGTGGTATTTATACCAACCTGGCCCTTCAGCTCATCTATTCCTCCCTTTTCTGCCCTTAACTCACAAATCTTCTCTTTGCCTCCATTAAAATTTCTAGTATTCTAAAAAAAGTTACAGACCCACAAGCATGGTTTCTTAAATATTCACCAGATGCATAAATCTCAACCTCTTAGCACAAAAAATCTGGACAAAGTCATAAATAATACAGGGGGAGGCCCAAAAACAGGGACAACTTTAAATATTGCGCTTAGAAAGTTGATAGAATGAGAAGTTTTGCATCAGCATGAATTTTCTGAAGGGTTTGAAATCTGAAACTCAAATATCTGCCATTATTTTCTGATTTCATTTCTTAAAGATTTGCCAGAAAACTAACAGTTTCATGAGAAACAGACCAAATCTATGACGCAAAAGTCCAGACAGTTGAAAGGTATGACCAGATATTACTATCACTCACGAGACATTACTAAATCTCCATGCAAAAGATGTTGACATTTTATCCCCTGGCTACAATATAATTCAATGTGATAGTCTACACAAAAAAGGGGAGGTGTTGCAGTTGTATACAATAACTGTCTAACTTTCTTACCTTTCAAAACTAATATACCAACCTCCGAAAATGCAGAACTTCTTATCTCTCTTTTCAATGTTAATAAACATAAGATGCTATTTATAGCTGTCTTATACACACCACCTAGTAATAATATTAGCTTTTTAGAAGAAATTCTTTGCTGGATAACTAAAAATATTACTACTGAAAACATTATCTTAGGTGACATTAATATTGACTGGTTATCATGACATCTAACATCCCAAATACTAGTCTTAACTTTTATGGGATCAAAAAACTAATCTCTTTTCCTATTCAGTTAAACAAAACAAATCATAAAAGTTCTATCTGTGACTGGATACTTGTCTCCGACCCCAGCAAGTAAACTCTCAAAGGGGCACTACCCATTTCCGCTTACTGACCATCACCCAATATTCACCAATAGAGAAATCACCCACCAGTTAAAAAATCTTTATCTGTATTGATATAAATATACACATATATATACATATATATATATATATAGATATATATATATATATATATATATATATATATATATATATATATATGTATATATATATAAACTACCCAAAATCTTTCTAACTTTAATCTTGACACTCTCAGTAATTTATTAAATTCCTTTAACTGGTCTCCACTCAGAATCCTACCCCTAGATGGACCTATTAACATATTTAACAATATTTATTTTATTTAACATTTGTTTACTGGGAAAGTCTGACTAGGACAGAGCCTATTTTCAGTGGGGGCCAAGGGAGAAATACTCCAGACACGTCTTTGGAATGTGGAAGGAAAACAGAGCACCTGGAGGAAACCCACTCAAACACAGGGAGGACATGCGGACTCAGCACAAAAGGCACCCCAGCTGAGAATTGAACCAGAGAACCTCTTGCTGTGAGGTGACAATGCTAACTGCTACACCACTGTGCCCAATATATTTATGAATACTGTAAATATCATTGCCTGTACCAGGAATAAAAGAGTAAACACTACTCGAACCACCAGCTGACTCATTCAGTGAGAAATCTTTGCAAAAACGTGACAAAGCATTGAGACAATGGCACAAAGATAAAAGCACTCAAACCTTGCATCTATACAAAGAGTTGCATACCTCACCAAAAAATAAATTTGCCTAGACAAAAAAATGGTTACCTATTATATTCTCAAAAGCCGACAATGTTGAATCCGACATTGTCGACATGAGAATAGAGAAAGTGCAGAACTTTGAGCGGGTAAACGGAAATCTCAGTAAGGGATTTTCATTTACTTCAATATAGTGCGGTCTCGGAGTTGGTATATTTAAGGAGCAGGGGGGTGTGAGGGTGCAGGGGTGCTTGCCCCCCTGCCTACACCTTTTAGATTTTCTTTTTTGTTTTTATTTATTTTTTAGAACATTCGACATTTTAATGGTGTGATTATTAAAGGTTGACCTTTAGTGATTCGACCCATTAAACTTTTGATGTTCTAATATAGACCCCCAAAAATATATATATTACACAAACCCACTAGATGATCACCTTCTTCCTCACAAAACAATTATTCATGCTTACCCCCTTTAGAAATGGCTGCCAAATTAACATTTTCTTCATCAAATACATAGCCTGTTTTACCTCCAGCTCTCCCCAACCATTTAATCAGCCACAAAACTCTACTAGGCCTGGCACTCCTACGTTTAATCTCCAACCTGTCTCCATATCTTATGTTAGTCAGCTACTAAAGAAATTGAAACCTTGTTCACCTTCCGCTGATAATCTCCCTGTTGATCACCTAAAACTCACTGCAGACTTTATAGCATACCCATTCTCAATTCCCATCAACAGATCTATTCAAAACTCCCATGCCCCTGCCCTTTGGGAAAACAATATATTATTTGCCTCCATAAAGGAGGTAACTCTTTTGAAATCTCTAATTTTAGACCAATTGTCATCCTGTTCCTCCATTCTAACATCCTGGAAAAGTGTATTCTTAAGCAACTCATTCTGTACGTCTTAGAAAGTGATCTCCTAGCGCAATACAACATGGTTTCCAACCAGGCCATGGTACCACTAAAGATCTCTCAACTTTTTGGGTGCCATTAATAAGGCTTGAGACCAATGAACGTTTATCACTTCTGTTTTTCAAGATCTCTCAAAAGCCTTTAACACAGTGTCACATGTGAAACTTCTAATTCAAATGTCTTCTTTAGGCCTTTCCATTATATGGCTCTCTAACTACCTATCAGTCTGTAAAATAGCTCTCTTTTCTCTCTTTCTTCTAGTTAAACAGGTGTTTCTCAAGGCTCTGTTCTCAGTCCCCTGTTCTTTAACACTTTCATCAATATCCTATATGCCTCCTCTCAACAAACTTACCTTATTCAGTACGTAGATGATTCAACACTCATCTGTTTCTCTGACAACCCACTACAACAAGATGTCTTCAACTCAGTTGAACTGTGGTTACATCAAAACCAACTTTGACTCAGTCCCAAAAAGATTAAACTACTGTTTTTTTCCTAAGTCCCATGCCAATGCTAGAAGTAACTTCCACAATAACTCTCTAAACAATACAAAGGGTGAAGCAGTTACCCATACTAATACCAAATTTCTTGAAGTCACCATAGATTCCAACTTAAAGTTTGATCTTCACACACAAAACTGTATAAGAAAATCATTGAAAGTTAGGTCTGTTATATAATGCAAAAATGTCTTACTCTTTCCAATAGAATTACCCTAGTTAACCCATATATTTTACTCTGTTTTCTCTGTGGCTCACATATTTTGACCAACATCCATATTCCTTTTAAATCACAACTGGAGTCATAAAGCTCATCATTGCTCTGTATTATACTCTGTCAACTTGTTAGAACTCCCACATCAACTAGCCCATATGCAACTAACCCATAAAATGCTATGTAACCCCTCTGCCTGCCCTTCTATCTCCCCAGTACTTCATCACTATCTACCAAATCGCCTTCTGTGCTCTCATGACAAAAACCTGCTTGAAATCTATAAACCAAAAACAAAAAGTATAGCACAAAGTCTATACTCACACTGCATAACAAAATGGTGAAACTCTGTCCCAACATCAGTCAAAATATACCTATCATCCATGTATTTAAATCCTCTCTCAAAGAGGTTCTGACTAATCCATGGCTATGCCCATGCATCTCACTTGTATGACCACTGCCCATGATATTATTTATATGTACCTCTAAACACCTGCCCTTTCCCCATTCTTCCAGGGGACTTGCATCTTTTTTTCCCTAGCATCATAGACTATTCTTCTCATACTTTTCTATATACTAATTGTCATATTTTTATTTATGTATTTATTTATTTTTATTATGACATCACTTATGACTCCTCATGCATTATTACACGCTGTGTATTCCACTGACATATTCTACTTATAAATGCTTTTCTTCATTACGTCTATACTACTTTTTCATTTGATGTTATCTAACTCTCTGGAACATTTCTGCTAGGCCTCTGCTGAAAATGGGTATTTATTACTCAGTTGGACTTTCCTGGTAAAGAAACGTCAGTAAAAGTAAGATAAATAAATAAACACATTTATTGACTTGTAACCTATTTGCAATCTTTATTACTTATATTTTCTAAAGCAAATCAATGGTCGTAAGACGTACGGCTGTAAAAACATAGGATTTATTCTTCACAAATAGGTAAGCACTTTCACCACCTTCCCGGTGACTTCCTCAGACCATCTACATCAATATTAAACCATTGCATTAAATATATAGTTAGCTACACATATTGTTTGCTCCAGTTGGGCTTTCAAACTAAATTATTCCCACCTTTTGTTTTGAATTTCAGAGTGTTATCCCCTAGTATGCTTTGTGCATATCCAGTAAAACCACAACAGGCACCCAAAGAGGCAGAAGATAATAATAAAACACGAGCCTGTAGGTGTAAGCAGCAGTAGGTTTAATCACATAAACACCACACAATACAAAGCGTTTTCGTCCACCAGACTTCTTCAGATGTAAAATGAATGAATGAAGGCTGTGCTTGCTTATATACCCCTCCCAATTTAATTAATAGTTAAAACAATTGTTTGACACCAATTAAATCCTGTAACTAAAATATTCATGACAACCTACCAACTTGCCACAAATACAGATGAAAGTAGATAAAAACATGCACATTTTTTAATGATACCAACAGGTATGTTAGGGTATCCAAGAATGAGATTAACTTAGCATACCGTAAGATTGATTTGGTTTTACAGGACATGCTAAATGACAATTTTATAAACCAGGACACTTTTAAGTATCTCAGTGTGGACAGACCCCATATCCCTGCTATTTTCGGGATACCCAAGGTACATAAAAGTGTGGAGGATCCACCCCTAAGACCCATTGTGGCAGCCAATGGCTCTAAAACACATCCATTGGCCAAATATTTGGATATAAAATTAAAAGATATTTGGGTTAGGGCCAATGGTATACTTAAGGACTCCTGGGAATTTTTGAGAAGCATTAATAGCAACATGTATTCAGATTCCTGCTTACACCTACAGGCTCGTGTTTTATTATTACCTTCTGCCGCTTTGGGTGCCTATTGTGGTTTTACTGGTTCTTGGTTCTGTGGCACACTTTCCTTGGAGTTTTGGATTACTTTGTGCATATCCCTGACATCATGTGATCAGCACAAGAGGTAGCTTAAAGGGGAACTACATGTAGAGTAGCATTTTCTATAATTTTTTCAATCATAAAATACATAATAGACTAGAATTCGTCCTACCCTACATTCACATCCGACTCTCCTACTACACGATTTACTTACAAAAATGTATACACTTCATTTCATGTTAAATCGACATTCAGTACATTTATAGTCATTATACTGTTCAAAACAAATGAATGCACTGAAAATATGGTATCAGTCAACATGCTAAAGAAGGTTTCAAAAACAGCATATAATTTTTTATGACAGAAAATGTGGTTTAATCTCTCTATTATTTGTTTTATTTTATCCAGCCTACTGCATTGCTTTCATTTTATACTACTGTATTGTCTAATATTTGCAAACTATTAAATCATTTTTAAAAATTGTCTTGCACATGAAAGTCAAGTTTATTAACATTTTGCTTGATAGAAAGTCATGATTGTTTTTAACCACAGATAATTTTTAATATAGGAAGTAGTTTGACAGCTGTCAAAATCCAAGCTGATAAATAAAGTAAAAGCTACTTAGAATATTTTACAAACATTGCCAGACAGAGCAGTAGGAAAAATATAAGGTATTTTCTTACATAGAAGAGACTGATAAATTTCCAGCTGAGCTTAGGTACTGCTGTGTCACAAAACTCAAGGGAAAGTAGAAACTGTAAAAGAGTAACAAAAACTCCTCCCAAACATGGCTTTAATAATTTAATATATATATATATATAAAATATATATATATTAAAACAGAAGGTAAGCACATTTGTAGAGTAACCTACGCTCCATCAGACCACGATAAAACACAAAGTCTAGGTACTATTTAAAATAAAAACTCAACCAATCACAGAAAGTTCAGCAATCATTTGATGACATTAATAAAAAAAACCTCCAAATCAATAAAAGCAGCCTACCATTTGTTAAAGACATAGCAATACACATAATATTCCCACCATCAAATATAAAGATTTGTTAAATTTATCCCAAACACAGTAATAAACCATAAAAAAACACCAAGCAGTCTCTATATGTTGCTTCAAACCTGAACATAGACATAGATAAATACATTAAATATAGAAGCAGAAAGAATATCAGGAACTTGCTTGACTGTACAAGTGTAACAAAAATAAAAAACTTAAATGTCTATCTCTAATATGTATCTCTAATACCCTAGGAAGCCCAAGCTGCTGAGCGACCCTGGCCCCAGCGCCTTTAGCCGTCTCATTACCCGCTCACTGAACTCCATATCCTGTCCGAGGGAATCTGACTCCTCTGACCAGAAGGCTAAGGACCCACTCCAAGCTGGTGTTACAGCATAGCAACTACCATCCTGCTCCCCAAAGTATAAGAAAGGAAGCAAATACCCGCTCACTGAACTCCATATCCTGTCCGAGGGAATCTGACTCCTCTGACCTGAAGGCTAAGGACCCACTCCAAGCTGGTGTTACAGCATAGCAACTACCATCCTGCTCCCCAAAGTATAAGAAAGGAAGCAAATACCCGCTCACTGAACTCCATATCCTGTCCGAGGGAATCTGACTCCTCTGACCTGAAGGCTAAGGACCCACTCCAAGCTGGTGTTACAGCATAGCAACTACCATCCTGCTCCCCAAAGTATAAGAAAGGAAGCAAATACCCGCTCACTGAACTCCATATCCTGTCCGAGGGAATCTGACTCCTCTGACCTGAAGGCTAAGGACCCACTCCAAGCTGGTGTTACAGCATAGCAACTACCATCCTGCTCCCCAAAGTATAAGAAAGGAAGCAAAGTATGTTGGTATCCTAAACCTGCTAGTCCAGTCTAGTATTTCTACAACTAATTGAAGGTGACTAATAGGTTGCTTTAAGCCAGGATTGCCAGCAGCATTTCCAGTGTAGACTGTGTAGCTTTCCTCTGTACACACGGTGTACCTTACTTCTTGCCCATTAATCTTTATCCCTGGCCTGTCCTCTCAGAATTTCCACTGTAATTTTAGGGTTTTACCACTAGGTGGCAACCTCTCCAAGCTTTTTTTTTCTCCCCTCTCAGCTTGCCTGCTACCTCAACTATTTATCCCTTTTTTATCTTCTGGCCCAAGCTTCATGGTTAACTGTTCTCCACTTCTTCTCTGTGACTACTCTAGTACACTCCACTTCATCCTGCTATAAATATATTTTACTGACTAACCCCCCCCATACTTATCCCACTTCTACCCTATTTCTCTTTACTTACCTCTTTTACTACCCTACCTTATAGCATACGCTCTTTTACTGATTGTTTTTCTCAACATTCTGTCCTCTCTTGTCTCTGCCTAATTACTCCCATTACTTTATACTCTTTATATTTATTCCTACCTCAGTGCACTATTTCTCTGCCTTACCCTACTGTTGGTCCTGCCTTGCTCACCTCTACACACCTCTGTCAGCCTGTTCATTTTTTCTTTTATCTACTACCCTTCCCCCTTCACAGTAGCTCTAGCCCTCCCATCCTTTTACCTACTTCCAGGTCTCCTCACCTCTCCCTACCTCATTTCCCCTCCCAAGTCTATAAAGTCCAGTGTTTTTGGCTGGTGCCCTCTCTAATACCCTAGGAAGCCCAAGCTGCTGAGCGACCCTGGCCCCAGCGCCTTTAGCCGTCTCATGTAAGGAAACTGCATTCTTTGTTACTTATCTGTTCAATCTATGTTACTTATCTGTTCATTTAAACAGCCTCTGTACCTGCTAGATTGTATTGTTTGTTATTTATGCTTTGTTTCTAGCGTATACTGCTTTTGTGTCTGTTGCTGATGCACTTTTAACTGAATGCTTGTACCGCTCCCACGTGGAGAACACTATTCTGTGTGAATTACGCGGGGTAGACCTTCTCCATCGTTGGTCTCCGGTGTGGGATTTTAAGTAACAACTGGGTTTTTTAGCAATGATTAAGGTTCTGGTCCACAGTCAATTTGTTTGGAAAGTGAGTAGTAAACCAGTTTTGCACCCACAATTATTATATCTGCAGGATTAAAGTGCTTTTATAGCTGATTGAGTATTATACTATTCCTCGTCCTGGTTGATTGCTGCTTAAAAGACTATATTAAATGTTGGATCGGTTTATTTTACAAATTAACCTATCATAACGCTCCTGAAGCAGAGCAGTTTACACTTACAATCACCTCCTCCATATAACGCTGGCTGGTTGGTCGCTATTTTGAGTGATTTAGGTCAAAGGTAGATCAATTTGGTTAATTAATAATTTGCAAACTAAACGCTCCCGAAGTGAGCGCTAACACATATAATCGCCTCCTCCACATAAAGCTGGATGGTTGAGTGCTGTTTGTTTTGCAGTATTAAATATTGTTTTTTCAATTTGATAAATGATTCTAACTAGATGCTCCTGAAGCGAGAGGCTAATTTATACTACCTACTCCACAAACCCCTGGATGGCTGAAAGTTGTTTGATTTGTTTATGCTGAATGTTTGGAGTCATTATTTAATCACTTAATTTAACCTAAATGCTCCTGAATGTGAGCGGTTACACACACAATCGCCTCCTCTACAGAACGCTGCCTAGCATTTACCTCCGTTACATTCCAGTAGTGGTTTATACCTCCCACACTGAGATGCTAGCAAATTGCACCTCATAGTGTTTTATGCTAGTGCTATTTAAATCCAGCCTTTCCCTGCAAATACATTTAATGTTTTTATATGTGCTTTGATTGATGTGGAAGCGTGTTATTTTTCTTACTCTGTTTTTTGTGGTTACATAAGTAATCATTAGCTTATGTATTCATTTCACTAAATAATTTAATGTTGTTACTGTTCTTTAATGACACTGCTACTACTTATAACGTATTATCATGCTCACTTGGATTGACTACTGTTAGATAAGGTTTGCCTTTGCCAATATCACAGACTTGCTAGAAAGATACAGTTAAATTATTTTATCTTGCAACATATATCTCTGCTGTTGTTATATATTACTTTACTAGCTGAGCAAATGTTTAGAAGTCCTGTACTAAGTCAATCTCTTATCCACTGTACCTGTTCTTCTTCTTTCATATTTTTCTATCAAGTACCCGCTCACTGAACTCCATATCCTGTCCAAGGGAATCTGACTCCTCTGACCTGAAGGCTAAGGACCCACTCCAAGCTGGTGTTACAGCATAGCAACTACCATCCTGCTCCCCAAAGTATAAGAAAGGAAGCAAAGTATGTTGGTATCCTAAACCTGCTAGTCCAGTCTAGTATTTCTACAACTAATTGAAGGTGACTAATAGGTCGCTTTAAGCCAGGATAGCCAGCAGCATTTCCAGTGTAGACTGTGTAGCTTTCCTCTGTACACACGGTGTACCTTACTTCTTGCCCATTAATCTTTATCCCTGGCCTGTCCTCTCAGAATTTCCACTGTAATTTTAGGGTTTTACCACTAGGTGGCAACCTCTCCAAGCTTTTTTTTTCTCCCCTCTCAGCTTGCCTGCTACCTCAACTATTTATCCCTTTTTTATCTTCTGGCCCAAGCTTCATGGTTAACTGTTCTCCACTTCTTCTCTGTGACTACTCTAGTACACTCCACTTCATCCTGCTATAAATATATTTTACTGACTAACCCCCCCCCATACTTATGCCACTTCTACCCTATTTCTCTTTACTTACCTCTTTTACTACCCTACCTTATAGCATACGCTCTTTTACTGATTGTTTTTCTCAACATTCTGTCCTCTCTTGTCTCTGCCTAATTACTCCCATTACTTTATACTCTTTATATTTATTCCTACCTCAGTGCACTATTTCTCTGCCTTACCCTACTGTTGGTCCTGCCTTGCTCACCTCTACACACCTCTGTCAGCCTGTTCATTTTTTCTTTTATCTACTACCCTTCCCCCTTCACAGTAGCTCTAGCCCCTCCCATCCTTTTACCTACTTCCAGGTCTCCTCACCTCTCCCTACCTCATTTCCCCTCCCAAGTCTATAAAGTCCAGTGTTTTTGGCTGGTGCCCTCTCTAATACCCTAGGAAGCCCAAGCTGCTGAGCGACCCTGGCCCCAGCGCCTTTAGCCGTCTCATGTAAGGAAACTGCATTCTTTGTTACTTATCTGTTCAATCTATGTTACTTATCTGTTCATTTAAACAGCCTCTGTACCTGCTAGATTGTATTGTTTGTTATTTATGCTTTGTTTCTAGCGTATACTGCTTTTGTGTCTGTTGCTGACGCACTTTTAACTGAATGCTTGTACCGCTCCCACGTGGAGAACACTATTCTGTGTGAATTACGCGGGGTAGACCTTCTCCATCGTTGGTCTCCGGGGTGGAATTTTAAGTAACAACTGGGTTTTTTAGCAATGATTAAGGTTCTGGTCCACAGTCAATTTGTTTGGAAAGTGAGTAGTAAACCAGTTTTGCACCCACAATTATTATATCTGCAGGATTAAAGTGCTTTTATAGCTGATTGAGTATTATACTATTCCTCATCCTGGTTGATTGCTGCTTAAAAGACTATATTAAATGTTGGATCGGTTTATTTTACAAATTAACCTGTCATAACGCTCCTGAAGCAGAACAGTTTACACTTACAATCGCCTCCTCCATATAACGCTGGCTGGTTGATCGCTATTTTGAGTGATTTAGGTCAAAGGTAGATCAATTTGGTTAATTAATAATTTGCAAACTAAACGCTCCTGAAGTGAGCGCTAACACATATAATCGCCTCCTCCACATAAAGCTGGATGGTAGAGTGCTGCTTGTTTTGCAGTATTAAATATTGGTTTTTCAATTTGATAAATGATTCTAACTAAATGCTCCTGAAGCGAGAGGCTAATTTATACTACCTACTCCACAAACCCCTGGATGGCTGAAAGTTGTTTGATTTGTTTATGCTGAATGTTTGGAGTCATTATTTAATCACTTAATTTAACCTAAATGCTCCTGAATGTGAGCGGTTACACACACAATCGCCTCCTCTACAGAACGCTGCCTAGCATTTACCTCCGTTACATTCCAGTAGTGGTTTATACCTCCCACACTGAAATGCTAGCAAATTGCACCTCATAGTGTTTTATGCTAGTGCTATTTAAATCCAGCCTTTCCCTGCAAATACATTTAATGTTTTTATATGTGCTTTGATTGATGTGGAAGCGTGTTATTTTTCTTACTCTGTTTTTTGTGGTTACATAAGTAATCATTAGCTTATGTATTCATTTCACTAAATAATTTAATGTTGTTACTGTTCTTTAATGACACTGCTACTACTTATAACGTATTATCATGCTCACTTGGATTGACTACTGTTAGATAAGGTTTGCCTTTGCCAATATCACAGACTTGCTAGAAAGATACAGTTAAATTATTTTATCTTGCAACATATATCTCTGCTGTTGTTATATATTACTTTACTAGCTGAGCAAATGTTTAGAAGTCCTGTACTAAGTCAATCTCTTATCCACTGTACCTGTTCTTCTTCTTTCATATTTTTCTATCAAGTACCCGCTCACTGAACTCCATATGCTGTCCGAGGGAATCTGACTCCTCTGGCCTGAAGGCTAAGGACCCACTCCAAGCTGGTGTTACAGCATAGCAACTACCATCCTGCTCCCCAAAGTATAAGAAAGGAAGCAAAGTATGTTGGTATCCTAAACCTGCTAGTCCAGTCTAGTATTTCTACAACTAATTGAAGGTGACTAATAGGTCGCTTTAAGCCAGGATAGCCAGCAGCATTTCCAGTGTAGACTGTGTAGCTTTCCTCTGTACACATGGTGTACCTTACTTCTTGCCCATTAATCTTTTTCCCTGGCCTGTCCTCTCAGAATTTCCACTGTAATTTTAGGGTTTTACCACTAGGTGGCAACCTCTCCAAGCTTTTTTTTTCTCCCCTCTCAGCTTGCCTGCTACCTCAACTATTTATCCCTTTTTTATCTTCTGGCCCAAGCTTCATGGTTAACTGTTCTCCACTTCTTCTCTGTGACTACTCTAGTACACTCCACTTCATCCTGCTATAAATATATTTTACTGACTAACCCCCCCATACTTATCCCACTTCTACCCTATTTCTCTTTACTTACCTCTTTTACTACCCTACCTTATAGCATACGCTCTTTTACTGATTGTTTTTCTCAACATTCTGTCCTCTCTTGTCTCTACCCACTCCAGCTCACTCCGCTCCCTATCCCCAATTCCCACCCACCCCCAGGGGTCCTACTCTTATACATTCTAACCACACCTCTTCCTTTCCCACTACCCAATTCACATTTCCCATCAGCTAATTGCTCTTTCATTTCCCATCTCTTACCACTCCCCTCATTAATCACCACACCCTCCTATCACTGCACACTCCCAGCCTTTTCACCTCCCTCCCTACCTAGTCACAACATATAACTAATCTTTCCAAATGGCCTATTCAATTATCCCTTTTCAAATTCGATTCTGCTTCATTCTTTTACTACTACCATTACTAACCTTTACATATTTTCTGTCTTCATATGAGCACCTATTATATCCACAACCAGACCACCCCAAACAACAAACCAACTCCCAGTCCATACCACACCTATATAACCATGCAAACATAACATACTCACCTAGCTACCTACTATCTAAGTGTCATAGAACACTACACATTAAATATAATACACAATATTTCAAAAGACTGTTATTTCTCTACAACAAACTCCCTATCCCAAGCCATCTACTACAACTTCTCACAGTAAAGGATGGTGATATTCATCCTAACCCAGGTCCAACTGCAAACCCTATCACTCTTCATTACCTTAATCAGTCTATCAATTCTCCCCTTGCAAGACCTTCTAACTCACTCCTACTGGCTCATCTCAACATACGCAGCATTAACAACAAATTAACTCAACTCCATGCTCTCCTAGAAGTGTACACCTTTGACATTATTTGCCTAACTGAAACATGGCTAAAACCTGCCATCAAAGATAATGAAATTATCCCACCTGGATATAATATCCTAAGGCTTGACAGAGTAGCTAAGAAAGGTGGTGGTTTGGCTATTCTATTTAAATCAGGCCTTCAACTAACCACTTATAACTGTAACATACCGCTGGACTCCAAAACAGAAATTCTCATTACTAAACTTGAACTTAACAATGCTAAATCAATCTATATCATCTGTATGTATCTGCCCCCTGGAAATAACATAGCCACCTTGGAAAATATCCTCTGCTGGCTATCCCAACACCTACCTCAAGAAACCATTATCCTAGGCGATATGAATTTAGACTGGAATACTTATTGTAGTAGCCTCCCTACCACTCACATAAACCTATATGGTTTCTCCCAGACCATTAAATCCCCCACCAGAATAAATAAATCTAACAAGAGAGCTAACACACTAGATTGGATTCTAACTAACAATCATACTCACTACTATGACTCTGGAACCCTCCCTGATGACATTAGTGACCACTCACTCACCTATATCATTAGACATAAAACCAACACCCCTAACCCAACCTCTACCAGACATATTAGATCCAAAAAGAAATTTAACCCTGATCTATTCAAAATTGAACTTATAGCTTGCAACGGGGCTCCCTTAAAACATCTTCCTTTAGATGAAGCTTTACCTTCCTTGCCATTCTTAATCACCATGCTCCAACCAGATCTATAAGAATTAAGGCCAAGCCTGCCCCATGGCTTTCCAGCGAAACCAAACACAAAATTCACATCAGAAATAAATACTGGGCCAAATGGAGAATGACAAAAAACACCACTGACCAACTAACATTTAGAAAGCTAAGAAATGACACTAAAAAGGCCATACACTCTGATAAGCAAAACTGCTACTTACAATACCAACAACCTAATCACACAACCCACAGAAATTCTGGGCCAGCATCAAGCAATTACTACACCCAGGTAAATCTGCTACACCAATCCCTCAAAATACAGACTCGAATAATCCAATCCAAACAGCTAATACCTTCAATACCTTTTTTACAGATACTATCCAACTACTAGCCAGGCAACTAACACCTAATACCTTCACAATACCCTCATACTCCTCAACCCCACCACCCTCCTTTCATTTCAAACCTGTTACAACCTCATTTATTCAAACCCTTTTGAGTAAACTGAAACCATGCTCTCCTTCTGCAGACCTACTGCCTTCTGAATATCTACAGATATCATCCAAGGCCATAGCCTATCTTATTTCTATATTAATAAATAGATCGATTACTGAAGGTTACATCCCCACTATATGGAAAGTCTCCCACATAATCCCCCTACATAAAGGAGGACATTCCACAGAAATATCAAACTATCGCCCCATTGCCCTACTTTCTCCCCTAGCTAAAATTATGGAGAAGTGTATCCATAAGCAACTACTCCACCATCTAACTGGAAATAACTTACTTTCCAACTGTCAACATGGTTTCAGACCCTCACACAGCACTACCACTGCCCTCTTGTCTTTCACTGACTATATTAACAGGCACCGATACCTGAACAACCTTTCTTCTGCTCTATTCATCGACTTGTCCAAAGCATTCGACATGGTAAACCACCAAATTCTCTTAAACATCCTGAAATGTCTCTCATTAGACCCACTTTCCGTAAAATGGTTCCAATCCTACCTTGACAACCGACAACAAGCAGTACTTTGGCAAAACACTTTATCCACCCTTCTACCTGTTACCTTAGGAGTCCCTCAGGGATCCATACTTGGACCTCTTCTTTTCTCTATATTTATTAATGACCTTCATCTAGCTATCCCACAAGCCACCTGCATACAATATGCTGATGACTCAACCCTATTATGTTCAGCTACATCATCCCATGACCTTCATGCTCTCACCCAAAAAGTATTCAACATAGTTGAGAAATGGTTCTCTCAGCATTGCCTCTTCTTAAACCCTAAAAAAACCAAACTTCTCCTCTTCACGCCTTCTCATAAGTCCTCCCCTCTCCAATTCTCAGTAACATCTACCAATGATACTATTATATCTCCTGACTCTACCACCAAACTGCTTGGTGTCACCATTGACAATAATCTCAACTTTGACATCCATATCAATAATACCATAAAGACTGTTAATAAAAAAATCGGTACCCTCTACAGGATAAAACCCTTCCTTTCCCCCACTGCTAAAATTACAGTTGCCCACACACACTTGATCTCTACACTCCTTTATGCCTCTCCCATTTTTACTAATCTCTCCAAGAATAACCTCAACAAATTGGAAATGGCTTATAATAACATAGCACGATTAGCTACAGGCAACTCATTTAGAACCCATCATTGCATTAACCTAAAACAGCTAGGATGGTTAGAACTACAACACCTGATTAAATTTCACCAACTCACCCTTGCCCACAACATCCTTTATAAACCTTCTAATACTCCAAGTTTATCTACCCTAATCACCCCCTACACAAATCTGAAGTCCTTACGCTCATCTCAAAAACAACTAGTCCACACCACTAAACCTAACAACAGAGCTGGGGATTCCCTTTTCTCTAATTCTGTAGGTAAATCCTGGAATCTTCTCCCTTGTGACCTCTCCTCACTCACCTCATTATCTCTCTTTAAAATAGACTTAAACTTCTCCTCAAAACTCACTGGCTATGCCCCTGTTCAAAACCAGACTAATCATCTACCTCTACTAAGTTATCTAACCTATCCAGTGCTTACTAGCCTCTGCTACTTTTTTTCCCCATCTTATCATACTTTTCTTATCTACCCCTTTTCTTTTTTTTAGATCCTCTTTTTACTTTCTCTTCTTAAGTAACTCCTTTGCTACATTACTTCTCACCTAACTTCATTTGTTTAACTAGGACCTAACCTGATGTGTCTCCATACTTGAAATTTCACTGTTTTATGATTTGTTTCCTCAATAATATATTCTGTTACAAACTCTGTACTGTTAATTACTTAATACCATTGTTGATGAGTTTTATTTCCTTTTTAAAGTTGCTATTTTTATTAGTATATTGATATTTTTTTTCTGTGTTGTTTGAACTTGTACTATTGTATTTAGACCATGTCTTGGAGCTTATCTCCCCGGGCCTCTACTGAAAAAGGACATGTATCCAGCTAGACTAGCCCGGTAAACAAATGTAAAATAAATAAATAAAATAAATAAAATGTCATGCATAAGCTCTGCATACTCACTAAAAGCAACATCACAAACATTTATACCTATTAAAACTAGATATGCAATTCTATACAAGCAACAAAGAAACATATTCTAAAGGAAAACTAAGGTAGAAACAAAACCTGCATAAAAGTTTTTGTATAACAAATAAAAAGCGAATACTACACATCAGTTTGAACAAGGAACAAAACAGCAAAAAGAATATTTTATGTATCAAGACCACTTAGTGTTACAATGGTCTTTTCTTTAAAACAGTTTTAAGGGAGATCCTCATTTAAACCTGGTTCAACATGTGCTTTCAGCAGTAAAATCCATCTCTGTTCACATATTTCAGTTCTGTTCTTCTTACCAAATTCCCTAGGATTGTGACTCGTTAACTCTAACACAAAAAAACTTGAAGTAATGGCCAATTCCTTTCAACATAACGTGCTTGGCTAGAGCACTAGTGTTTTTACATCTGGCTATATCATTCAAGTGTTCCAAAATCCTATCCTTAAACAACCTATTGGTCTTCCCAATATAGAAGGCACTGCATGTGCAATAGGTAGCAAAATATACAAGGTCCTTGTTTTTACAATCAGTATAAAAGTCTAATTTGATGGTGACACCAGAAATATTATGTGTAAACGAGGTACATGTGAAGATGTAATCACAAGCTTTACAATTATGGCATCTAAAGGTCCCCTTACTTTCTGACTCAGGTATCACAGAGGTGTTATAGTTCCTATAACAAAATTGTCTTTTTAGGGACAAATTATTTCTAAAGTAGAACTTCGGTTCAGAGCCAGTGACCTGTCTAACCTCAGGATCTGCTAGTAAAATATGACATTTCTTCCCCAGCATGTCGCAAACTAGCCCAGCATCACTGGAGTATGTGCACATAGGTCTATTGGTAACATAGTACTGTGAAGGTGTAGAATTATCACGTCTATGTTCAGGTCTCCTTAAAAAATATGGTTTACCTTTAGTGCTTCTAAGGGCTAAGATTGTAGTGGTACATTCTTCTACAATAGACTGACTATAACCCCTCTCCACAAAATCTCTTTTTAATTGTTCAAAGGCTAACTGCAGATCTTCATCTTTGTTATGTAACCTCATTACTCTTAAAAACTGGCCTTTTAAGATATTCTGAGTAACATGACATGGATGCATACTACTTCTCAGTAACAGACTTCTTTTTACAGGGTTTCTTCTATATACATGTTAAAATATCATACAGATCTTGTCTGCATACAGAGATATCTAAGAACTCCAAAGATTCTCTAGGAACCTTATAGCTAAACCTCAAAAAAATCAGTTGTGCTGTGTAGAAAGTCAGCAAATGCCTTAAACTGTTGTTCATTATCTTTCGACATAATAACTATGTCATCCACAAAACGCCTATAACATCCAATAGAGGAAGAAAATGTATTACAACTCAAGACCAGATTATTTTCCCAGTTTGCAAGAACCAAGCTGCCATAGCTGTTAGAGCATGCAGTGCCCATAGCAACACCAGTTTTCAGTAGATAAAAGTTGTTCTCAAAAATAAAGACATTATTATCAAGTATAATCTAAAACAAGGAACACAATAACTCAACCTTAGTGGTAGAATAATCAGTATGTGAAATCAGAAACTGCCTAACATTATCAACTCCAGCATCATTAGGAATAACAGTTAACAATGAATTCACATTGTGTGGCAAAAAAAAAAGCATCATCATGCAAATTCAATTCAGTCCAGACATAAAGGTCTTCCAGAAAGCTTTTGGTATCTTTCAACACTGTGGTGACACTATCTAGAACAGGAGGTCTAAGTGTTTTCTCCACATAAATGAATAAGGGCTCAGTGACCCATCCCCTGCTTGAGAGGATAGGTCACATAAGTGGCTTCTCATGATTTTTATGGATTTTAGGGAGCCCATAAAAAATAGGGATAACAGAATTATCAACTCTGTCATACACAGCAAGAGGCCAATATTTATAAATCAACTAAATTTCCTCACTGTATATGAATGATGCTTTTGGTTAAAGGAGGCTGCAATGCAGCATTAATTAACATGGACAAGAAGCCATGTTCACTCATTACCTTCAATGGAAGAGACCCAGAATACTAGGTTAGTGTCAGGGAATTTAGCAATTTAGCAGAAAGGCAGTGGTGGGATGGTGCGAGTGTGATTGTGTATGTGTGTGTGTGTGTGTGTGTGTGTGTGTGTGTGTGTGTGTGTGTGTGTGTGTGTGTGTGTGTGTGTGTGTGTGTGTGTGTGTCTGGCCTGGGTGTTTACAATAGGTGGGACAGTTAGGAGATAAGTAGACTAGGTGTTTGTGCATGGTGTGAGCATGTGTGTGTGTGTGTGTGTGTGTGTGTGTGTGTGTGTGTGTGTGTGTGTGTGTGTGTGTGTGTATTTGAATGTGTGCAGGACAGGGATTGAAGAGGGTGCCTAGGGGGTACCTTTGCCACTTAATGCATGAGGTGATTACCACAGCAAAGTGCTGATTAGCAGTTAGCTAATAATGAGATCTTTTCTTATTGCAGCTAATGTCTCTGAATAACAGTTTTTCCCACTGCAAAACCTGGACACTTTTTGCCTCAGCAGTTTATGCTTGTGGCTGGGAACTTTCTAAATTCAGGCACCAGATTTAATATTATGCATACATGTTGACTTCAGTGCTTGGAATCTGTAAGATATGTCATATATATATATATATATATATATATATATATATATATATATATATATATTTATTTATATATATATACATATATAAATATATATATAAAATAATGGGAATCACATATACTGTTTAATAAGTTAGATCTCTTCTAAACAGTAATATGGGTGGAATATTTCCATGAGAAGGAATTATGTTAAATTCATGTTACTTATTTAAATAATTTTAAGAATAGCTAGAGTAAAGTTATAGGATAAACCTGACCAAATGGAATACATAAATTCTTTGCAGAGGGAAGAGTAATTTTTTGTATATGAAGTGGGACATTTAAACAAGGTAATAAGTCTCACATGCCTTGTGTTGTACTATATGCAAAAACACAAAAATGAATACAGGACAGTTAGAAAGTTGGATTAATTAAAATCATTATACTGCATAACGAAATATTAATTAATGCTGGGGTGTTAGGTAGAGAAGTACTTGCCCTCAAGTGCTACGGTTACATTATTAGGCAAAGAAGAAGCACAAGTGGGCAGATAATACATGATCATGTACCACTAACAGTGATCCTTGCTATTATGCTCAAGGGTTTTTAGAAATGTTTTACTGACTTGTAGATTGCTTGTCATGTGTTTTATGCAAAAAAAAGAATTGTTAAACATTTAGCACCTTCATTTAGAAGTGATCCCTTGTATGACTACAGTGTGGTTTGCTGTTTTAATCCTAATATGATGAAAGAGTTAATGATGACTTATTCAGCATCTCTGAATTCTAATATTAATAAAACAGCTGGTAATGAAACAGTAAAAAAAAAATAGAGTTCCATAACCGAATTACTGATAGATCTGAGTCTATACATAACCCAATCACTGAAGAGCTCAGTCTTTACATAATCCAATCACTGAGAGATCTGAGTCGATACATAACCCAGTGATAGATATCAATCTGTATATAACCCGATCACTGACAGATGAGTCTATACATAACCAATCACTGATAGATTTCAGTCTATACATAATTCAATCACTGATAGATCTCAGTCTATACCTTACAAAATCACTGAAAGATCTGAGTCTATAAATAACCTAATCACTGATAGATCTCACTTTATACATAACCCACTCACTGATGGAGTTCAGTCCATAATGCTGTTTACTTTAGATGGATATATGGATAAAGTAATGGTTAGATGAAATATACATAGACAACCCAAAAACACAGACACACCAAGTCACACAGTTTGTATCTAGAAATCTTTAAAAATGGACCAATTCACTTAATTGGTTACAAAGTAAAAAAAAAAAGTTAAAGGAATAATCTTCAGTCTTTCAGTATTTTTCCATAATAAGATTTCCTATACATATAGATTCAAAGTGAGGATTAGTTGATCACAGTCTAATTTTTAATGCTGATTTAGTGCTGAGGTTGAGAGTAATTTAATATTAGTGCAGTGCTAGACAATCCTAATTAAAGATGCCACTGTTTTTAATCAAACATATAATTCCATCTTTGTCACTCCAATAAGCAAAAAAGAGGTTACTGAAATGTAATCAGGTATCATAAGCACAAAACCTTGTATCATCTACTTGTTATACCTTAATATAAAAAAGTACAGGATTTTTAGCTGAGTGACTGCAGATGTCATGTATTCAGGTCACCTGAAGCGTGGCAGAAGAATACAGTACAGTGTCAATTAAAAAAGAGCCGCACAACATTTGTCTGTAGAGGACAATCACACTTGGAAAAATGTGATGAAAAATAGTAATATTACAAAAGGTAAATAGAGAAAGAGGGTGTGTTCATTTCCAGCAGACAAAATCAAAACAGTGGTCTAAGTGAAGTGATTGATTTAGTGCAGTAATATAAATAATAAAGGAAAGCAACCAAAGGTTATAGCCATCTGCAGTATGACAGTGGTATAATCAGTATGGCAAAGGGAATGGAGAACATTTTAACAGTGAAGCAGACATTGTAGATTAGACTTTATTTTATTTTCAGTTTGTTAACCAGGTAGGCTATCTTATTTATTGACTGTTTACAGACAGAGCTATGTCATGGTCAAATGGGGTATTAGCCAGTTTAATGGATTAGCCACTGCACCCCCACCAGCAGCCACACAAATATCCCACCACTTGGTTGCCTCTTCCCAAGTACCATAAAACACTGTTCAGACTGTGTGTATTATTATTTTCTTATTTACTTTTTCAATAATCGCTAAGATTTGCATTTAATTTAACCCTTTTATTTCAAAGTTTATAGCACAAACACTGATATCCATCTGCTTAACATAAAAAAAAGAAAAAACGCTTCTACATTGAAAGCAGACCTAGCATGAACAACAATAAACTTCACTTCCCTTATTGAGAATGGAGCTGGCATCTCATTAAAGTACAAGAGACGTGCTGAGATTCACATTTAATTAGTACATAGTGAAGCATTATTTAGTGGCTTTCTATGTAAAGGATGCAGGAATTAAAAAGACAGATCTGTAATGTATTAACTAACAACCTGGGAGAGCCATCTCCCAAGGTGCAAGTGTCCCTTTTGGGGCCACCCAGGAAACATCTGGTGAGTGGATGCATTCAGATTCATTCAAATTAAGGCTGAGAAAATAAAACTCTGCACTACAAGAAGCAGTTCATTAACAGCCACTCACCTTCACCAAGTGTAAAACTGTTGTAGCCCAACACAGTGCATTTCACACCTGCATAACTGCAAAAAAAAAAAAAAAAAACAAACAAACTAAATTAAGAAAAAGTATTCAAAGTTAAAATAGTAACCTTAAATTTGCAGACTTTATGCTGTCCATTTTTTTTCAGCCTCACTGTCAACAATCAACAAAACAAGGAAATCAAGGCTCATAGGTAAAGCACATGGCTTATATATGATGATATTCCCATTTACTACAACTGAGTCCCTCCTTTGCACCATAACTACTCTGGTATGTAGGAACCAAGTATTTGCACACATACACACACACACACACACACACACACACACACACACATGCATGTGACCATCATTTACATCCCCTTGTATGACTCTGTGCACCTTAGATATTTGCTTGTGATTAAATGACTGAAAAAATACTTTAATGGCACCAAACTGTATTTCATGTCACTGATGGGAGTACCATACAGTGCAACCCAAATCACCACACCACCCATGACACCTGCCAACCTCTTAGCTCAAGAGCCTTGAATCTTATATATTTAAAAAGTTGCTAGTAAACCATATTTTGCATTATCAAGCATGATTTATAGGGTATAAAGTCTGAAACTCACATATCTGACATAATTTAATGACTGCACTCCACAGCACTTTACCAGAAATCCTCAAATTTTATGAGAAGAATGCCACAAATATAAGGAACAATCAGGGACATTTCAGAGCTATGCTTTCACACATACACAAAATCATGTCTGCAGCACAACAAAGACCTGGTTTATTAGTAAAATCAATGCATTTACTGGCTAAGAACTGCAGTGAACTAGCAGCACACAGTCATGCAGTCACCATACAACAGTAGTGGTATTATTGGGTCTATATCAGAAACTCAAAAGATAAAAAGCTCCTAGCTAGGACTGTTATTGCTCATACATACCTACTCTCCACCCTCCTCTATGCCTCCCCTTATTCACAAACTTGACTAAAACTGACCTGAACAAACTCTCAAGCTGTTATAATCACATTGCTAGATTTGCCACTGATACAACCTACAGAACACACCACTGTCTTAACCTTAATCTTCTAGGGTGGCTTGAGTTACCTAACCTACTTCAGGTCAACCAACTAGTAGCTGCCCATAAGATTCTCTACCAATCCAAAAATATGCCTGTACTTAATAACCTCATCACCCCCTACCATAACCTTAAGACACTTAGATCAGCCAACAAAACCTTAGTTCACACTTTCAAAACTAAAAACTCGGCTGGGGAATCTCTGTTTGCCAACTCTGTTGGCAAATCATGGAATTCACTTCCTGCTGACTTAACTTCAGAATTCTCATTGTGTCATTTCAAGAAAAGTCTTATACAATACTTTAGAACATGATGGCTATGTCCTTTTTATACTCCCAACTAACTTCTTCCCCCTCAACTGCGTGCCTAACGAGGACTTCTTGCAACAATGAGACTGTATCTTAATTATAAGTTATGAGTTTAACAGCTCTGTATTAACTTTATGTGACTGAACGATGTTTTTAACCTTTTAATGTATGTAAAACTGCATTGGAAACTGTATAACATGATGGGATCTGTACTGATCCCCGAAGGAATTTTTAACCGAAACAAAAATGGCCGGGCATACTTACACGAAAGTGCTTTTCACCAAAGAAGCACTTTTGCGGAAGTATGCCTGCAGCTAGAGGGAGTTGTGGGGGAATGACTGTTGCAGAGACCTTACTACAGTGCAGATAAGGGAAAACTTCCCTTCTCCTCACTGTAGTGTGATCTCGGAGTGAAAATATTAAAGTAGGGGGGTTTGGAGGGCACAGCCCCCCACATGGGGGCTGCAGGGGGACTTGCCCCCTGCATAAAAATTAATTTACTGTTTTTTTTTTTGAACACACTTTAGCAAAAGTGCTTTTTCAGTGAAAAGCGCTTTTGCTTAAGTGTGTTCACTGATAGTGAATTCGGACTGTTGAACTTTTGTTCAACAGTCCTAGATCCAACTTGATATACATGTATATATAAATAGTTTTTGTATGTATGTATGTATGTATGTATGTATGGAGCTTTTCTCCCTGGGCCTCCACTGAAAAAGGACATGAATCCAGTGGGACTATCCCAGTCAACAAATGTAAAATAAATAAATAAACAAATAAATAAATAAAAAGAGTGAACGCTCTTTTATCAAATACTAAAAACTGAAAGCACTAATTATTGAAGACAAGGTCCATCTTCAGGACTTTGCCATTTGCACCACTGTGGTACGATCCCAGA
Source organism: Protopterus annectens (assembly GCF_019279795.1). NCBI lineage: Eukaryota > Metazoa > Chordata > Ceratodontiformes > Protopteridae > Protopterus > Protopterus annectens. Next base: position 1,780,554,618 of record NC_056731.1, read on the forward strand.
CTTGATATATTTAAGTAGGAAGGGTGTGGCGGGCACAGATTTTTTTTTTTTTGCGGAGCAGAGATTTTTTTCCCTGGGAAAAAAATCGCTTTTGAGTTTTTTCAATATTTAGTGCTTTTGGCTTTTAATAGGTTCATAGGTTCATAGGTTCATACTAGGCTATCTGCCCTAGGGCATTTATAAGCCTAGCCAGAGTGTGTATGGCTTTCACCACCCATTTTAAATTAATTTTGCTATGCCTGTCTAACAGTGACACAGAAGTGGATCTCCCCCACTCATCAAGATTCCTCTTGAAGAGAGAGTCAATGAGACTCTGCTAACCTGGACTGGGATTTTTATTCCAGAGTGAAGGAGCCTCTGGGTTATGAATCTGTCCCTCCAGCATGTCCTATTTATTTCAGTGCTGAGGTTTAAGTCCGCATGTCCATTAATGCCACTGAGTAGAGCTGGAGTTTCTTTCATCTGTTTGAGCCTTGATCCTCTTGGTGAGGTACTTTTGGGGTCTTTCCAGTTGTTGCAGGTGTCTGGTAAGGTACATCCCAAAGTCCAATTATGGGCCTGATGAGGTATCAACTTGGGTCCCCAGGTCCAATGGATTACCACCTATGTGGTAATTGCACTTTGTTTTGCCAAAGGGATGACTATACACTTTTGCATTTAGCTTGAGGCCATGGCTCTGGCACCAGTTGTCTGTTTCTTCTATGAGGCCCTTGGAGGATGCTTGTGTCAGTCTGAGAGTCTATTATGGTGCCCAGTTTGCAGTCATCTCTCGAAACTGGTCAGCCACAGTCCTTCCATGTTGGCCTGTACCTCCGTATATACCGAACAAGAGAGGTTCCAAGACTGCCACTTGTAACTGGTTTGGAGTCTGACATGGCTCCAGCTATTCTAACCATGTGGGTTCTGTCCTTGAGCCAGTTTGCAACCCATCTAGTGACATAGGAGGTCCAGGTAGGCTGTGACCTTCCACCTTCCTTTTTCAATGGCCTTCAGTGACTGTTTCAAAGAAAATGTTTAGGAGGCAGGATCTGCCCCCCACCTTAACAAAGGATCCAGATCCAGTGTCTGTAGGTCCCCAATATCTTATCTTTATTTAGGTCCATGATGATCCTTTCCATAGCTTTGCAGACCAAGCTAGTGAGACTTATGGGGCGATAGTTTCCAGGATCCGTTGAGGCACCACCTTTGTGGAGAGGGACCACTGTTGCTGTATGCCACTCTTTGGGTACATATCCTGTAGTAAGGCTATGTTCAATAAAAGAGCATTCGCTCCTTTTATCTTTCAAGTTTGTTATATAGACCCGTATTATTCATTGGCATAGCTCTCATTTCATTTGCTCAGTATAAGGGATAAAGCTAAAAATAATGAGAGAGAAAGGTCCAAAATCATGAACACATTTAAAATATTATTCTAATTCACTTAAAAGAGTTAATCAAACAGCCCTACCTCTCAAGTGTACCTCATTATGAGGAATATTCCTCATTTTGAGTCTTAAAATACCATGTTCCTGGCAGTTCCTCACTGAAATGATCTGTCACTCATTTGGTATTAATAATTTTGATATGATGTTCCTGAATAATAATGCTAAATCATTTTTATTCATTAAAATAACTTACCATAACTATAAAGCGACACATTTTAACCATACTCTAAGTTGTTAGCAAGCTAAGTTACACATTTTGCCAATTTGTTCCACATTATCAGAGGTAGTCTTCCTCACTTTGGAGACAGAAGGTTGAGAGCTATCAGGACAAGACTTTTTTGCATCAACGTGCATTTCCTGAAAAATAGGAAGTGTGGAAATCGAATGTCTAGCATTACTGACTGACTGTAACCATTAACGGATTACCAGAAATTCAACGTTTGATGAGGCAGGGCAAAACTCAGATACATTGGGCAAAATCAGAAAGTAATAAATCATCAACTGCTCTTCTCATATTACTGGAAATTCATTTGAGATGTATAATCACTAGGGTTTGTTCATGAACAATATTGAAGAAACAAAAAAAAGTGCAATGGGAACAGTGAGAATGCTTAATCTTACCCTCCCTGCTGCTTGTTTCCTGACTAAGGGTGGTGTCTTAGCTACTGGCTCCTGAGGAAACTATGGTTCAGGCTGCTGCAATTCTTCACTATCAAGTTGAGTTTACTTCAAAATGAAATGATGATGATGATGAGGATTCTGCACAAGATATTCTCCTGAGTTCTGAACCAAAATTGAATCAAGCAGACAGAGGGCAAACCAATGTCAGATTACATCAGTAGCAACCACTGACAGTCCAAGCAAAATCCAGCTGCGTGAGATCAGGGTCTAAAACAAGAACCATGTTACAAAGAAAGCAAACCTCTAAATGTGAACCTGACTATGCATTTAAATAAAAGGACTATAGTAGTGAGCTACACATATATTTAAATAAGATAATTAGTTAGTTTGTAAAACTTCCTGAAACCAAAAAAAAGGGAATAATAACATGGCACCCCCACAGAATGTATTAGTCACCTGTTTCCTTTCTATGAGATCATACTTTTTTTGAGCTGCCTCAACTCCCCCCATCATTAGTAATCTAATCAAACAGATTAAAAATGAATAGCCAGTCATTAGTAGGGCCTTTACTACCTGTGGGAGCAGCACAATTCAATGAATAAAGCTGCTAATTACTGGCAGTTTGTGAGTCTGAGTGCTTCCCTTCACGTTACAGTCAATCTTAACACCTTTGGCAATGAGCGGCTTTTCTTTTTAGGAAGACTGCCTAACAAAAAAAGGAAAAAAGATAAGAATGCGCAATTCATTTTTTCAGCAGTGTGTTGATATCCTGTCAAATGGTTGCATGTCTGCTTGCCATCATTCCAATGCATGGATAGTTCTCCTGTGCAACATGGTGGGGTAGTGGTGTAGCATTTGGTTTTCAGCTGGCATGCATTCTTAGCAGAGTCTGCAATGCATGTTTGTACTTAGAATTTACATATCAGGATTTGCTGTTCATGAGTGTAGAACTATAGTACAGTGCTCTGACTATGAGCACAGAAAAAAAATGGAAAGTAAATATAATATAATAATATTGGGTGATTTCAATTACCCAAACATTAACTGGGAGAACTACTCAAGTACTAACTCCCTTGCCCTACATTTCCTAGAATTTATTAACTCAAGCGCCCTGGATCAACTGGTCAATACTCCCACCAGAGGTGACAACATATTGGACCTGGTCATCACCAACATGGACAACCGGTGTTCCACACCGGAGGGCAACCCCTCGCAGGTTAGATCTGACCATAAACAAATTACTTTGGATATCCACATTCCGCCCCAGCCGCTGGTCAAGGAAACCACCATGAAAAACTTTTCAAAAGCAAACTTCATGTTACTTAAGACTGACGTGGAAAGTTTCAAAGTCCCCATGCTAAAGGATAATGCTGTCCAAGCTGCAAAATCCATTATTAATGCATTCTACGGGCACTTACAAGAATGCATGGATCATGCTATCCCAAGCAAAACCAAGACTCACTCATCCAAGAAAAGGAAACCAGTCTGGTGGACCCCTGCCATAAACAAGCTATACACCAGAAGGAGAAAACTAGTACAGAAAAGAGTAAAATCCCAAGAAGGGAAGACATCCCTGATCAGTATCAGCAAGAAACTATGATCCCTCATAAAATCATCCAAGGCTAGCTTCGAAAAAAAAATTGCCAAGGGCTCCAAAGATAACCACAAGGCATTCTTTAGCTATGTCAAGAATCTAAGTGGCAATGCTCAGATCTGCTTGGAGTTAGTGCAGAATGGCACAAAATACACTGAACTGACCGATATTGCCAACATCCTGGCAAACAGTTTCAGTGGAAACCTCACCCCCCTCTCACCCCCAAAAGGACCCATAACCATACCAGAAGAATGCAGATCCCCTGAAATCAGACACTCAGGTTAAAACAGCCCTCTCCAAAGCCAAAAACAGCATCAATGGGACCGGACTGCATCCTACACGAGCTCAAAGACTAACTAACTCTTCACCTAAACACACTGTTCAAACTCAGCCTCTCCACAGGTTACATACCCATAGAGTGGCACACAGCAGCGGTTATTCCGCTCCACAAATGTGGAGCCACAACAGACACCGGGACCTATCACCCTATAAGCCTGACTAGCTTGGTCTGCAAGGCTGTGTAGCGCATCATCATTGTACTCATTAACAGAGACAGTGGGATCCTCCAAACACTGGACCCTACCCAGTTCGGCTTTGTTAAGGACAGATCATGCCTCCTAAACCTGGTGGACTTCTTTGAGACAGTTACCAAGGTTATAGATGAGGGAAAGGTGATACACACAGCCTATCTAGACCTTTCAAAGGCCTTCAACACCATTCTCCATTCTGGTATTATAGACAAGCTCACCAGTCTGAGCATAAGCCCCTATGTCACAAGATGGGTTGCCAACTGGCTCATGGACAGAACCCACATGGTGAAAGTTGCAGGAGCTAGGTCCGACTCTAAACCAGTTACAAGTGGCGTTCCTCAGGGCTCAGTCCTAGGACCCATCCTGTTCGGCATATACTTCTCAGAGGTACAGGCAAGCACAGGAGGACTATGGCTGACCAAGTTTGCAGACGACTGCAAACTAGGGGCTATAATTGACTCTCCAGCTGACACAGACATCCTCCAAAATGATCTCACTGAGACGGATACCTAGTGTCAATATCATGGCCTCAAGCTAAATGCCAAAAAGTGCATAGTCATCCCCTTTGGAAAAAACAAAGTTCCCACAAACTACCACATAGGTGGTAGTCCCCTAAATACGGAAGACATAATAAGGGATCTGGAGACCCAAGTAGATTGTAATCTCTCCTTTGATAATCAGATTGCCAAAGTGGTTAGAAAATCATTCTATGTGGCCCACCGAATCACAAATGGGTTCACATCCAGATCAAAAGAGGTCATCGTGCCCCTCTACTCATCACCCATCAGACCCATCATAGAGCACAACACCCCATTTGGGATGTACCTTACAAGACACCTGCAACAGCTGGAAAGACCACAGAAGTGCCTCAACAAGAGGATCACTGGCCTCAAACAGGTGCCCTTTGCAGCTTGACTGAAGAAACTCCAGCTGTACTCAGTTGCATACCGCCTACTCAGAGGTGATCTCTGCCTGACATACAAGGCCATGTCCAACCCAGAATTGATGGACATGCTCCACCTAAAGAAAACCATATCCCCTCGAGCCACACACTCTAGGGATCTAAACCTCACCACAACAATAAATAGGATGTGCTGGAGTGATAGATTCCTGTCCCATAGACTTCCCATGCTTTGGAACAAGATTCCAATCTACATTAGGCAGTGCTCCTCACTAACACTCTTCAAGAGAAACCTTGACGAGTAGATGGGAAACAGAAAGTTTACCCGTGGATCACTTGGCTCTGCTGGACAGAGGCACATGGAACTAATTTAAGGAGGCGGTGAAAGCCAACACATTCTGGCTAGGCTTATAAATGCCTTTGGGCAGATAGCCTAGTACCTACCTATGAACCTATGAACCTATAAATATTTTTGCACATGTCAGTTTCAAATCTTGTAGAACTTGTGATATGAGACCCATTTAGATAACTCATCAAGTGGCAATAATTGTAAGGAAATTTTTTTTTAACAGAGGTTCTGAGGCAGAATTGTACTTTTCTTTCATGCGTAGACACAGTGTATAATTATTTTCACAAACTAAAAATTTTCTGTGAGGTAATGAGCTGGCTTTTCCAAAAGTACTGCACTGCTCTGTTCTGACTGTAGCAACAGCTCCAGGAAGTCTATTTTACTGGCTTTGCATTTGAGCCAATAAAAGATCAGAAGCTGAAGATATAATATGAAAAAACAGTAGACCTCAGTGGACCCTGGATAATCAAGGTTGAGAGATGTGGTGTGAAACTTTTTTTTAACAATTATGGGACCTCCCAGCTAACAGCTATCCCTAGGCAGCTTTATAATTTGTCACTGCAAGGTATGGTATGGTATGGTAAGGTGTGGTATGGTGTGGTATGATATGGTGGTATGGCATGGGCATGAAATGGTATGGTACGTTATGGTATACTATGGTATGGTATGGTATGGTATAGTATGGTATAGCTCAAAAAGTTCATGAGCATCTGTGAAATCATGGAGGAATTGTATGCCTCACTTATTGTAAAAGACTGATGTCCCATGTATAGCACATAAACCACATGAATTACCCAGTGTAAAGTTCCACAAACATACAAGCATGTAGACATACACATACACATGAACAAATAAACACACACACACACACACACACACACACACACACACACACACACACACACACACACACACACACACACACACATGTATATATGTCTGTATATGAACCGATATACATATACATATGCAAACATATGGATTTATTCCCTCTCTTTTCAAAACACCAAACTGTCAGTGTTCCAAATGTTGACCTCAAAATAGGGACTAAATGAATGTTGACTTGCTACTATGCATGCACCAAAATATAACATTTGTACATACAAAATTAAAATGGGGAAAAAAAGAAAAATATATATATTATTTTGCAAGGAGGCAGGCCCACTTTCACCACCTCCATTCTGAATGTAATGTGAACAAAAGTGCATAGGATAATTGTCTATTCTGTACTCAGTGCCTCCCACCACACCAAATATATTATCTCCAATGTTCTTACTTAGTTGAAACTTTGCTACTGTATGACTTGCTATTGCTATACTCCTTCTGGGCCCCATCTCATTTGCTCACTCAACTGAGTGCAGTGAGATCATATTCTGATTTCAGGCATTTCTACTGTGTACAAAGGGAGCATTGGAGAAAGAAAAAAAAATTAAGCTTGTTTCCTGCCTTTCCTGTAAGTGGTCTAGACTGTTTGTAGGCGTCTGAGCCCAGAAGCCTTTCTGTGTTGGAGGAAAGCCTTCTAGCTTAATTTTGTTTCTTAGAACTAGCCACTTTTCTAGTTTCAGCACTCAAATCTGTTTCTTTGAACTCAGCACTTGTTCAGAACTTGTTGTAAGCACTAAATAAGCTGCAAACTACTACAGCACTCAACTTTCCTCACTTGTCTAGAGGAAAGCAGTTTTTAGTACTTAATAAATAAGCACCTATCCAGGCATGTCTAAGGGTCAGCTCCCGGTGATTTCTCCTGTCTAACTGATTAATCTGGGCATTTTGGGGCAATGCAGCAATTGTCTCATGCACACGGACAACCCTCTCTTCCTACCTTCCAACACTACAACCTGTGACAGTTGCACTTATATAGCCAAACTGGAAGCAAATCTCTCTTCACCCAAGACTGGACTAGACAGTCAAGAGGAGAAGGTAAACACTTGCACCACACCACACTCATCACATAGTCCCTCAAAACCTACACCACCAAAACACACACATAGAAACACAAAACACAGAGACTCTCAATAAAAACCTGCCCAAGCATCAGGGACTTCCAAAGCAGAAACGCAAGCAAACTCCACCCCCCCAACACAACCCAAGTGACACATAGCCCACAAATTCAGTGTGCCACTCAACCACAGCCCATAAGGCATAACAACGTATCCAACACTCTAGTCATAGGTGACTCTATAGTCAGGCACACTGATGTTCCACTCACCAGGCTAAAAAAGGAGAAAGTTACTGTCAGCTGCCTGTCAGGTGCCAGGATCCGCCACATAATGCATGCACTCAGGTCACTCCACAACAAGTACAAATATGACACTGTCATTGTCCATGTTGGTGTGAATGACCTGAGATGTACCTCCCTGGACTACATGAAAAGAGACATGGAGGAGCTTTCCAATCTTGTAGCCCAGGCAGGTATGACCCTAGCCCTGAGTAGCATCCTTCCATCACCCAGAATGATACCACAGTGCAAGGACAAAATGATTGACTTCAACAATTGGCTAAGCTTCTGGTGTCATTCTAAGGGGATCCAGTATTTGTCTGCCTGGGATGACATGATTGACAGACCATTATGCTTTGCCAGAGATGGCCTGAACCTGTCGTCCTTGTGATTCCGGATACTGGCAAAGGCTCTTGCCACCCCTATAGTGCCTTTTTTAGGCAAGGTTCAAATGACAAATTCACCACAGTAACAGGTACAAGCAAGCAAAATCTGAGGGTAATGCTACTCAATGCTAGAAGTCTAAACCTCAAAATGCACTCACTCGAGGCACTCCTTTAAATGGAGAACATAGACATCTGTGCAGTGACAGAGACCTGGTTCAAAGCTCCAGTGAGCACCCCTGCATTACCAGGTTATAATTCATATCACACCTTTCGGCCACATAAGCCTGAATGAAGCTCTAAAGGTGGAGGCGTGTCCATATTCATTAAGGATATCCACACCTCCAGGCTAGTTGCACAGCATAATGCATCCGTGATTATCCAAGTGCAACTAACTCTGTGCAAGACTGCAATCCAAATTGTAGCTTGCTACAGACCCCCCCCCCCACCATGCCCCAGGATTCACACTCCTCATTACTTGATACACTGGAAAGTATTAGGGTACAACCCAACACCCTAATAATGGGTGATTTCAACTACCCCACCATTAACTGGGAAAACTACTCATGTAACAACTCTTTTGCTCAACGATTTCTGGAATTCATAAATTCCAACGCCTTGGATCAACTTATTCACACCCCCACCAGGGGCAGCAATATCCTAGACCTGGTCATTACCAACATGGGCAACTGGTGTTCCACATCAGAGGTCAATTCCTCATTGGTCAGATCCAACCACAAGCTAATCACCCTAGACATCCACATCCCAACCGCACCCCCAATTATGGAAACCACCGTAAAAAAACTTCTCCAAAGCCAACTTCACACTTCTTAAGACAGAAGTGGCAAACTTCATGACACCCATGCAGATGGAAAATAGAGGTACGACTGCTGAATCCTACACAAATGCACTTTATAAGCACTTACACGAGTGCATGGATCATGCTATCCCTAATAGAACCAAGATGTTATCCTCCAAAAAAAGAAGCCAATCTGGTGGTCCTCTGCCATAAACAAACTCTACAACAGAAGAAAGAAACTGTTGCAAAAAAGAGTAAAATCCCATGACTGGAGGAACTCCCTGGTCAACCTCAATAAGAAGCTGAGATCCCTCATAAAATCCTCCAAAGCTAGATACGAAAACAAAATTGTCACTGACTCTAAAGACAACCACAAAGCATTCTATAGCTATGTCAAGAATCTCAATGGCAACACTCAGATCTGCTCTGAGTTACAGCACAATGGCACTAACTATACAGAACCAACTGATATTGCCAACATCCTGGCAGATAGGTTCAGTGCTAATTTTACCCCTCTCTCACCCCCTAGAGGGCCCATCTCTATACCAGAAGAATGCAAAGTTCCTGTAATCATGGCTGCACAGGTAAAAAACATACTCTCCAAAGCCAAGAACACAGCATCCATGGGACCTGACAATATCCCAGGCTGCGTTCTACATGAATTACAGAATGAACTGGCACCCTACCTAAGTACCATGTTCAGTCATAGCCTCACCTCAGGCTTTGTGCCCACTGAATGGCGCACCACGATGGTTATTCCACTCCACAAAGGGGGAGCCATGACAGACCCTGGGAACTACCACCCCATTAGCCTGACAAGCCTGGTCTGCAAGGCCATGGAACTTATTATCATGGAACTCATAAACAAAGACATTGGTAATATCCAAACTCTGGACCCTACCCAGTTCGGGTTTGTAAAAGGCAGATCATGTCTCCTAAACCTGACTGACTTCTTTGAAGCAGTCAGCAAAGCCATAGATGAGGGTAAGGTGGTTCACACAGCTTACCTAGATCTCGCCAAGGCTTTCGACACAGTCCCCCACTCTAGAATTATAGATAAGCTCACTAAACTAGGTATAAATCCCTACATCACAAGATGGGTTGCCAACTGGCTCACAGACAGAACCCACACTGTGAAAGTAGCAGACTCCAAATCCGACTTCAGACCAGTGACAAGTGGAGTACCACAGGGATCAGTCCTGGGTCCTCTCCTGTTTGGTATCTACTTCTCTGAAGTACAGGATAACACAGAAGGTCTTTGGCTAATAAAGTTTGCAGATGACTGCAAACTAGGAGCCATAATCAAAACTCCTAATGATGTGGACATACTAAAAAAGGACCTCACTGAGACAGATGCCTGGTGTCAAAGCCATGGCCTGAATCTCAATGCCAAAAAGTGTATTGTCATCCCCTTTGGTAAAAAACTGTGTACCCATGAACTACCACATAACTGGTAGTCTACTTAATGCCGAAAGTGTGATAAGAGACCTTGGGACATAGGTGGACAGTAATCTCTCCTTTGGTAATCACATCACCACAGTGGTCAGGAAATCCTTCTACATGGCTCACCTCATCACAAAATGTTTCTCATCCAGAAAAAAAGATGTAATTGTTCCCCTCTACTCATCACTCATTAGACCCATTATAGAGTACAATGCCCCTTTTGGTATGTACCTCACAAGACATCTACAACAACTGGAAAGGTCACAGAAATACCTCACAAAGGGGATTACTGGCCTCAAACAGATTCCCTACGCAGACCGTCTCAAAAAACTTCAGCTTTACTCCGTTGCATATCACCTACTCAGAGGCGATTTCTTGCCTAACATACAAAGCTATGTCAAACCCAGAGCTGTTGGACATGCTTCACTTAAAGAAATCCCAATCCCTCCAAACTATATGCCCTAGGAACCTAAACCTTGTCACCACAATAAACAGAACATGCTGGAGGGATAGATTCCTGTCCCAGAGACTTCCCATAATCTGGAACAGACTACCTATCTATGTCAAACAGAGCTCCTTATTAGCACTCTTCAAGAAAAGTCTTGATGATTGGATGGAAATAGGAAATTCACCCCAGGGATCACTTCTGTGGCTCTGCTCAACAGGGGCACAGGAAAATAATTTTCTTGGGTGGCGAAAGCCAGGGTACCTTTTTGGCTAGGCTTGGCCCTAGGGCTAATAGCCTAGTACCTACCTATGAACCTATGAACCTATAAAAGCATACTCATACCAAAAATGCAATATAGTGTCCCATTGCTTTGCCTACACCATACCATATCATACCATGCTATACCACAGCCCACCATACCATACCATACCATACCATACCATACCATACCATACCATGCACCTATCAGTTAAAATGTTACCTTCTGGTCTTCCTCACATAGATCCTAGTTAAGAAAAGACTTATTAATTCTGTGAAATTTACAAATAAGAGCATTCTCATATGATTTCATAATTTGTCTTAAAATAATTTTCTCACTAAAAACTATAACAGGTCAAGTTGGAGAGTGAATCAACGATTACTCAAATAAAAAGTTACAGAAGAAGAAATTATTTATCTAATGAGATTTCACTTTGAAAAAAATCTCAAAACAGCAATTTTCCAATTGATATTTTAGGCCGGCTTTCAAATCCACAGTGAGAGACATTCTTATTAAAAACATTATTGCTGCAGAAGTATAAATGTGAAAAAATGTTGATGCTGGAAAAGCATTTCCTCCTTGATAATGAACTTCAAATTGACTTCAGTTCTGATAACCTTATTCCTTA